>NW_026948210.1:195000-198110 GCF_963921235.1 Mobula hypostoma
GGAGGGGAGGGAGAGGGGGAGAGGGGAGAGGGGAGAGGGGGAAGGGGAGAGGGGAGAGGGGAGAGGGGGAGAGGGGGAAGGGGGAGAGGGGGAAGGGGGAAGGGGAGAGGGGGAAGGGGAGAAGGGGAGGGGGAAGGGGAGAGGGGAAGGGGAGAGGGGGAAGGGGAGAGGGGGAGAGGGGAGACGGGGAGAGGGGGAAGGGGGAAGGGGAGAGGGGGAAGGGGAGAAGGGGAGGGGGAAGGGGAGAGGGGGAGAGGGGAGAGGGGAAGGGGAGAGGGGGAAGGGGAGAGGGGGAAGGGGAGAGGGGGAAGGGGAGAGGGGGAAGGGGAGAGGGGGAGAGGGGAGACGGGGAGAGGGGAGACGGGGAGAGGGGGAAGGGGGAAGGGGAGAGGGGGAAGGGGAGAGGGGGAGAGGGGGAAGGGGAGAGGGGGAGAGGGGGAGAGGGGGAGAGGGGAGAGGGGAGAGGGGAGAGGGGAGAGGGGGAAGGGGAGAGGGGGAGAGGGGAGAGGGGGAAGGGGAGAGGGGGAAGGGGAGAGGGGGAAGGGGAGAGGGGAAGGGGAGGGGGGAGAGGGGGAAGGGGAGAGGGGGAAGGGGAGAGGGGGAAGGGGAGAGGGGAAGGGGAGAGGGGAAGGGGAGGGGGGAAGGGGAGGGGGGAGAGGGGGAAGGGGAGAGGGGGAAGGGGAGAGGGGGAAGGGGAGAGAAGGGAAGGGGAGAGGGGGAAGGGGAGAGGGGGAAGGGGAGAGGGGGAGAGGGGGAGAGGGGAGACGGGGAGAGGGGGAAGGGGGAAGGGGAGAGGGGAAGGGGAGAAGGGGAGGGGGAAGGGGAGGGGGGAAGGGGAGAGGGGGAAGGGGAGAGGGGGAAGGGGAGAGGGGGAAGGGGAGAGGGGGAAGGGGAGAGGGGGAGAGGGGAGACGGGGGAAGGGGAGAAGGGGAGGGGGAAGGGGAGAGGGGGAGAGGGGAGAGGGGGAAGGGGAGAGGGGGAAGGGGAGAGGGGGAAGGGGAGAGGGGAAGGGGAGAGGGGGAGAGGGGAGAGGGGGAGAGGGGAGACGGGGAGAGGGGGAGAGGGGAGACGGGGAGAGGGGGAAGGGGGAAGGGGAGAGGGGGAAGGGGAGAAGGGGAGAGGGAAGGGGAGAGGGGAAGGGAAGAGGGGGAAGGGAAGAGGGGGAAGGGGAGAGGGGGAAGGGGAGAGGGGGAAGGGGGAAGGGGAGAGGGGAGAGGGGGAAGGGGAGAGGGGAAGGGGAGAGGGGGAAGGGGAGAGGGGGAAGGGGAGAGGGGAAGGGGAGAGGGGGAAGGGGAGAGGGGGAAGGGGAGAGGGGAGAGGGGGAAGGGGAGAGGGGAAGGGGAGAGGGGGAAGGGGAGAGGGGGAGAGGGGGAAGGGGAGAGGGGGAGAGGGGAGAGGGGGAAGGGGAGAGGGGAAGGGGAGAGGGGGAGAGGGGAAGGGGAGAGGGGGAGAGGGGGAAGGGGAGAGGGGGAGAGGGGAGAGGGGGAAGGGGAGAAGGGGAGGGGGAAGGGGAGAGGGGGAGAGGGGAGAGGGGGAAGGGGAGAGGGATATAGAGGAGGGGGAGAGACAGGCGGCAGAGAGTTGAGTGAACGGTCAGAGAGACAGCAAATGTGAGGGGGAAGAGAGAGAGAGAGGGGGGAGGGGGGAGAGGGGGGAGAGGGGGGAGAGGGGGAGGGGAGGGGGAGGGGAGGGAGAGGGGGAGAGGGAGGGGGAGAGGGAGGGGGAGAGGGAGGGAGGAGAGGGAGGGAGGAGAGGGGGAGAGGGGAGGAGAGGGGGAGGGGAGAGAGAGAGGAGGGGAGGGGGAGGGGAGAGGGAGGGAGACAGAGGGGCAGGAGGTGGCTGAAGGATAATCTCAAACTATAGTCACGGGGTGGGGGAGAGAGACAGAGAGAGAAAAATGTGATTCTCTCATTTCTCTGTCTCTCTCTCTCTCTTTCTTTCTATCACCTTCTCTCCCTCTTTCCCTCTCTCTCTCTCTCTCTCTCTCTCTCTCTGTCTGTAACCCAGGGGTCGCAGGCAGTGACAGGGAACTGGAGCCCGGTCTGAGACCCCCGTTTCTCCTTCCTCTCTCTCCTTCCCTCCCTCTCTCCCCGTGCCTGCCCCGACCACTTCCTCTGGCAGCTCGTTCCACAGACGGACCGCCCGTATCCCTCTAAACCTTCCCTACCCGTGTCCCTGTCCGCGTCGTCCCACCCAACCTCAGTGGGAAAAAGCCTGCTTGCATTTACCCTGTCGATACCCCTCAGAAATTTGTATACCTCCCCTCAATCTTCTACATTCCCAGGAACAAAGTCCTAACCTATTCGATCTTTCCTGATAACTCAGGTCCCCCCAGACCCGGCGACATCCTTGTAAATATTCTCTGTAGTCTTTCAACCCTGTTTACATCTTTCCTGTAGGTAGGTGGCCAAAACTGCACGCGATACTGCAAAATCAGACCCCACCAACGTCTGATACAACTTCAACATAACATCTCATCTCCTGTACTCAATACCATAGAAACCATAGAAACTACAGCACAGAAACAGGCCTTTTGGCCCTTCTTGGCTGTGCTGAACCATTTTCTGCCTAGTCCCACTGACCTGCACACGGACCATATCCCTCCATACACCTCCCATCCATCTGTCCAATTTATTCTTAAATGTTAAAAAAGAACCCGCATTTACCACCTCGTCTCTCAGCTCATTCCATACTCCCACCACTCTCTGTGTGAAGAAGCCCCCCTAATGTTCCCTTTAAACTTTTCCTCCCTCACCCTTAACCCATGTCCTCTGGTTTTTTTCTCCCCTTGTCTCAGTGGAAAAAGCCTGCTTGCATTCACTCTATCTATACCCATCATAATTTTATATACCTCTATCAAATCCCCCTCATTCTTCTACACTCCAGGGAATAAAGTCCTAACCTATTCAACCTTTCTCTGTAACTGAGTTTCTCAAGTCCCGGCAAAATCCTTGTAAACCTTCTCTGCACTCTTTCAACCTTATTTATATCCTTCCTGTAATTTGGTGACCAAAACTGAACACAATACTCCAGATTCGGCCTCACCAATGCCTTATACAACCTCATCGTAACATTCCAGCTCTTATACTCAATACCTTGATTAATAAAGG
>NW_026948211.1:600000-764381 GCF_963921235.1 Mobula hypostoma
TCACTGTGACACCCCGAACTCCACATCAAATCAGTCCACACGAATCTGGGCGAACTTTAATGACCAATAAATATAATTCCTCTCAGCGATCAGCTGTCTGAGTGATCCCCTGACTCTGAGAGGAAGGGGTGTCTATGGTCCACATTGTCGGGGTGTTGAGTTTACCAGGAGACAGAGACTGCAGGGACGAGAGGTTTTCTGTTGACTAATACACTGTGTGTGGACCCCGCTGGCAATTCTGGTGTTGTGACCCGAATGGAGACAAACACCACGCTGCCCACTCCACCAACAACACGGCACAGCCGGACACATAACAGGGGACTTTACATCTCACAACACTGGATTCAGTGATGAAACCCGGGATTAATGTTGTTGTCCCACTGAAATCATCAGAAACGTCCATTCAGGTGTTTTTAAATACCAGCGCTCCCCCCACTGGTGACGTCACACAGGCGAACCCACGCGACTGACGTCACACATGGGCTCCCCACACCGGGATCTGCCCTCACGTGCGCGGTGTGTTACGTCATCCACGCGCTGGTGAGCTCGAGCTTTATCGGTTTAACGGCTGGGCTACTAATCACGTGACCAGCCCCTTCCCCCACTGCTGTCAACAGAGGAGTCACGCGCTGCGCTATTCCCATTGGTGGGAAACGATATCAATCACTGCTTCCAACCAATAGCGAAGGCGGACCAGCCGAGAGGGCGTTCCCCCCGCTGACACCGTCTCCCGAACTTTCCGTCACGGCGGGACAACCGTCAAAGTAAATGTCCGCTTTCTGATTTATTTCCATTTCCCTCCGAGGGAAGTTGGGGCGTTTGTGAAGCGTCTCCTGCGGCCGGAGTCTGATGTGTCGCTGAGAGGTAGGAGGAGACCGCTCGGCCCGTCGGTTTGATGCCGGTTCCCCGGGGAGGGAGAGGGGGATTTTATTGAAAGGATGAAGACGGTGAGAGAGGGGGCGGACAGGATGTTTGTCCCGGTGGGGACAGGAGGGGCTCATCTGTGGAAATGTCTGAGCCCACGGTGGTGGCGAGCAGAGGGATTCACCACATTGGGGGTCAAACACCGGCAGACTGTTGCCATGCAAGCGGGGCCAATGGTCCGGGCAAAGTGGGGACGGGAGCGGTGTTGGGGACCCGGGTCTGATTGAATGACAGGACGTGATAGAGGGGCCGAGTGGCCGGCTGCTGTTCCCGGTGTCCGTGTGTTTCGATACGAGGAATAACCAGACCCTTCCCGGGCCCGCAGGATGTCCCGGTCGGTCCCGGAGTGAGGACAGACTCCCCCCACCTCTGAACACATCTCCCTCTCCCTCACCCCGACCCCCTCAATCCCCTCTCCGTCCCTCCCCACCGTCTCTACCCAAACCTTTCACTCCATATCCCCAAACCGTACCCCTCCTCTTTCTGTCCCTCTCCCCCTCTCCGTCCCTCCCCACCGTCTCTACCCAAACCTTTCACTCCATATCCCCAAACGGTACCCCTTCTCTTTCTGTCCCTCTCCCCCTCTCTGTCCCTCCCCACCGTCTCTACCCAAACCTTTCACCTCCATATCCCCAAACGGTACCCCTCCTCTTTCTGTCCCTCTCCCCCTCTCCATCCGTCCCCACCGTCTCTACCCAAACCTCTCACCTCCATAAACGGTACCCTCCTCTTTCTGTCCTGACCACCTGCCACCCCCCTCTCCCCCTCTCCGTCCCTCCCCACCGTCTCTTCCCAAACCTTTCACCTCCATATCCCCAAACGGTACCCCTCCTCTTTCTGTCCCTCTCCCCCTCTCCGTCCCTCCCCACCGTATCTACCCAAACCTTTCACCTCCATATCCCCAAACGGTACCCCTCCTCTTTCTGTCCCTCTCCCCCTCTCCGTCCCTCCCCACCGTCTCTACCCAAACCTTTCACCGCCATATCCCCAAACGGTACCCTCCTCTTTCTGTCCCTCTCCCCCTCTCCGTCCCTCCCCACCGTCTCTACCCAAACCTTTCACCTCCATATCCCCAAACGGTACCCCTCATCTTTCTGTCCCTCTCCCCCTCTCCGTCCCTCCCCACAGTCTCTACCCAAATCTTTCACCTCCATATCCCAAACGGTACCCCTCCTCTTTCTGTCCCTCTCCCCCTCTCCGTCCATCCCCACCGTCTCTACCCAAACCTTTCACCGGCATATCCCCAAACGGTACCCCTCCTCTTTCTGTCCCTCTCCCCCTCTCCGTCCCTCCCCACCGTCTCTACCCAAACCTTTCACCTCCATATCCCCAAATGGTACCCCTCCTCTTTCTGCCCCTCTCCCCCTCTCCGTCCCTCCCCACCGTCTCTACCCAAACCCTTCACCGGTATATCCCCAAACGGTACCCCTCCTCTTTCTGTCCCTCTCCCCCTCCCCGTCCCTACCCACCGTCTCTACCCAAACCTTTCACCTCCATATCCCCAAATGGTACCCCTCCTCTTTCTGCCCCTCTCCCCCTCTCCGTCCCTCCCCACCGTCTCTACCCAAACCCTTCACCGGTATATCCCCAAACCGTACCCCTCCTCTTTCTGTCCCTCTCCCACTCTCCGTCCCTCCCCACCGTCTCTACCCAAACCTTTCACCGGCATATCCCCAAACGGTACCCCTCCTCTTTCTGCCCCTCTCCCCCTCTCTGTCCCTCTCCACCGTCTCTACCCAAACCTTTCACCGCCATATCCCCAAACGGTACCCCTCCTCTTTCTGTCCCTCTCCCCCTCCCCGTCCCTCCCCACCGTCTCTACCCAAACCTTTCACCTCCATATCCCCAAACGGTACCCCTCCTCTTTCTGCCCCTCTCCCCCTCTCCGTCCCTCCGCACCGTCTCTACCCAAATCTTTCACCTCCATATCCCAAACGGTACCCCTCCACTTTCTGTCCCTCTCCCCCTCTCCGTCCCTCCCCACCGTCTCTACCCAAACCTTTCACCGGCATATCCCCAAACGGTACCCCTCCTCTTTCTGCCCCTCTCCCCCTCTCCGTCCCTCCCCACCGTCTCTACCCAAACCTTTCACCGGCATATCCCCAAACGGTACCCCTCCTCTTTCTGTCCCGACCACCTGCCACCCCCCTCTCCCCCTCTCCGTCCCTCCCCACCGTCTCTACCCAAACCTTTCACCGGCATATCCCCAAACGGTACCCCTCCTCTTTCTGTCCCGACCACCTGCCACCCCCCTCTCCCCCTCTACGTCCCTCACCACCGTCTCTACCCAAACCTTTCACCGCCATATCCCCAAACGGTACCCCTCCTCTTTCTGTCCCTCTCCCCCCTACGTCCCTCCCCACCGTCTCTACCCAAACCTTTCACCTCCATATCCCCAAACGGTACCCCTCCTCTTTCTGCCCCTCTCCCCCCTCCGTCCCTCCCCACCATCTCTACCCAAACCTTTCACCTCCATATCCCCAAACGGTACCCCTCATCTTTCTGTCCCTCTCCCCCTCTCCGTCCTTCCCCACCGTCTCTACCCAAACCTTTCACTCCATATCCCCAAACGGTACCCCTCCTCTTTCTGTCCCTCTCCCCCTCTCCATCCGTCCCCACCGTCTCTACCCAAACCTTTCACCTCCATATCCCCAAACGGTACCCCTCCTCTTTCTGTCCCTCTCCCCCTCTCCATCCCTCCCCACCGTCTCTACCCAAACCTTTCACCTCCATATCCCCAAACGGTACCCCTCCTCTTTCTGCCCCTCTCCCCCTCTCCATCCCTCCCCACCGTCTCTACCCAAACCTTTCACCTCCATATCCCCAAACGGTACCCCTCCTCTTTCTGTCCCTCTCCCCCCTCCGTCCCTCCCCACCATCTCTACCCAAACCTTTCACCTCCATATCCCCAAACGGTACCACTCCTCTTTCTGTCCCTCTCCCCCTCTCCATCCGTCCCCACCGTCTCTACCCAAACCTTTCACTGGCATATCCCCAAACGGTACCCCTCCTCTTTCTGTCCCTCTCCCCCTCTCCGTCCCTCCCCACCGTCTCTACCCAAACCTTTCACCTCCATATCCCGAAACGGTACCCCTCCTCTTTCTGCCCCTCTCCCCCTCTCCCCATCCCTCCTCACTGTCTCTACCCAAACCTTTCACCTCCATATCCCCAAACGGTACCCCTCCTCTTTCTGCCCCTCTCCCCCTCTCCGTCCCTCCCCACTATCTCTACCCAAACCTTTCACTGGCATATCCCCAAACGGTACCCCTCCTCTTTCTGTCCCTCTCCCCTTCTCCGTCCCTCCCCACCATCTCTACCCAAACCCTTCACCTCCATATCCCCAAACGGTACCCCTCCTCTTTCAGTCCCTCTCCCCCTCTCCGTCCCTCCCCACCGTCTCCACCCAAACCTTTCACCGCCATATCCCCAAATGGTACCCCTCCTCTTTCTGCCCCTCTCCGTCCATCCCCACCGTCTCTACCCAAACCTTTCACCTCCATATCCCCAAACGGTACCCCTCCTCTTTCTGCCCCAACCACCTGCCACCCCCCTCTCCCCCTCTCCGTCCCTCCCCACCGTCTCTACCCAAACCTTTCACTGCCATATCCCCAAACGGTACCCCTCCTCTTTCTGCCCCTCTCCCCCTCTCCGTCCCTCCCCACCGTCTCTACCCAAACCTTTCACCTCCATATCCCCAAACGGTACCCCTCCTCTTTCTGCCCCTCTCCCCCCTCCGTCCCTCCCCACCATCTCTACCCAAACCTTTCACCTCCATATCCCCAAACGGTACCCCTCCTCTTTCTGTCCCTCTCCCCCTCTCCATCCGTCCCCACCGTCTCTACCCAAACCTTTCACCTCCATATCCCCAAACGGTACCCCTCCTCTTTCTGTCCCTCTCCCCCCTCCGTCCCTCCCCACCATCTCTACCCAAACCTTTCACCTCCATATCCCCAAACGGTACCCCTCCTCTTTCTGTCCCTCTCCCCCTCTCCATCCGTCCCCACCGTCTCTACCCAAACCTTTCACCGGCATATCCCCAAACGGTACCCCTCCTCTTTCTGTCCCTCTCCCCCCTCCGTCCCTCCCCACCATCTCTACCCAAACCTTTCACCTCCATATCCCCAAACGGTACCCTCCTCTTTCTGTCCCTCTCCCCCTCTCCGTCCCTCCCCACCGTCTCTACCCAAACCTTTCACCTCCATATCCCGAAACGGTACCCCTCCTCTTTCTGCCCCTCTCCCCCTCTCCCCATCCCTCCTCACTGTCTCTACCCAAACCTTTCACCTCCATATCCCCAAACGGTACCCCTCCTCTTTCTGCCCCTCTCCCCCTCTCCGTCCCTCCCCACTATCTCTACCCAAACCTTTCACTGGCATATCCCCAAACGGTACCCCTCCTCTTTCTGTCCCTCTCCCCTTCTCCGTCCCTCCCCACCATCTCTACCCAAACCCTTCACCTCCATATCCCCAAACGGTACCCCTCCTCTTTCAGTCCCTCTCCCCCTCTCCGTCCCTCCCCACCGTCTCCACCCAAACCTTTCACCGCCATATCCCCAAATGGTACCTCTCCTCTTTCTGCCCCTCTCCCCCTCTCCGTCCCTCCCCACCGTCTCTACCCAAACCTTTCACCGGCATATCCCCAAACGGTACCCCTCCTCTTTCTGCCCCTCTCCGTCCATCCCCACCGTCTCTACCCAAACCTTTCACCTCCATATCCCCAAACGGTACCCCTCCTCTTTCTGCCCCAACCACCTGCCACCCCCCTCTCCCCCTCTCCGTCCCTCCCCACCGTCTCTACCCAAACCTTTCACTGCCATATCCCCAAACGGTACCCCTCCTCTTTCTGCCCCTCTCCCCCTCTCCGTCCCTCCCCACCGTCTCTACCCAAACCTTTCACCTCCATATCCCCAAACGGTAACCCTCCTCTTTCTGCCCCTCTCCCCCTCTCCGTCCTTCCCCACCGTCTCTACCCAAACCTTTCACCTCCATATCCCCAAACGGTACCCCTCCTCTTTCTGTCCCTCTCCCCCTCTCCGTCCCTCCCCACCGTCTCTACCCAAACCTTTCACCTCCATATCCCCAAACAGTACCCCTCCTCTTTCTGTCCCTCTCCCCCTCTCCGTCCCTCCCCACCGTCTCTACCCAAACCTTTCACCGCCATATCCCCAAACAGTACCCCTCCTCTTTCTGTCCCGACCACCTGCCACCCCCTTCTCCCCCTCTCCGTCCCTCCCCATCGTCTCTACCCAAACCTTTCACCGGCATATCCCCAAACGGTACCCCTCCTCTTTCTGCCCCTCTACCCCCTCCGTCCCTCTCCACCGTCTCTACCCAAACCTTTCACCTCCATATCCCCAAACGGTACCCCTCCTCTTTCTGTCCCTCTCCCCCTCTCCGTCCCTCCCCACCGTCTCTACCCAAACCCTTCACCTCCATATCCCCAAACGGTACTCCTCCTCTTTCTGTCCCTCTCCCCCTCTCCGTCCCTCCCCACCGTCTCTACCCAAACCTTTCACCATCATATCCCCAAACGGTACCCCTCCTCTTTCTGTCCCTCTCCCCCTCTCCGTCCCTCCCCACCGTCTCTACCCAAACCTTTCACCGCCATAAACGGTACCCCTCCTCTTTCTGTCCGGCCTCAGTCCCCCCCCTCTCCCCCTCTCCCTCTCTCTCTCTCTGTCTCTCTCTTTCTCTCTCTCTCTCTCTCTCTCTCTCTTTCTCTCTCTCTCTCTCCCTCTCTCTCTCTCTCTCTCTCCCTCTCTCTCTCTCTCTCTCTCCCTCTCTCTCTCTCTCTCTCCCTCCTCTTCCCCTCCACTGTCTCTCTCTCTCTCTCTTTGTTTCTCACTATCTCTCTGTCTCTCTCTCTTTTCCCCCTCATTATGTCTCTTTCTCTCTCTCCCTCCCTCTCTCATCCTTCCCTTACAACTGTCTCCCTTCTCTCCCACACTCTCTCTCCCCCTGTCTGTCTCTGACATTTTTCTCGTCCCCCCTCTCACTCTATCTCCTTCCCTCGGCGTCCTTCTCTCCGTCAAAGCTGAACAAGTCCCAAAGTAAATGTCTGCTCTCTGATTTATTTCCATTTCCCTCCGAGGGAACAAAATCTTTTACATCAGCTGTTGAGAAAATCACCTTTGTTCTACCTCCATGTGAGATGAAGAGAGGTGAGTTACTAACAGAGAGAGACAAAAGGTAAAATACCTATTGGGCGCCCGGTCGGTCTCCGCAGTCCCCAGAGTGGTGCAGACACTAACTCAGTCTGTCTGCTTGGCTCTCCCTGTACTGGGATCCTGTTCATAACGCCAAATGTTAACATTGTATCTGAATAAAACTCAGTCTGTCTGCTTGACTCTCCCTGTACTGGGATCCTGTTCATGATGCCAAATGTTAGCATTGAATCTGAATAAAACTCAGTCTGTCTGCTTGGCTCTCCCTGTACTGGGATCCTGTTCATGATGCCAAATGTTAGCATTGAATCTGAATAAAACTCAGTCTGTCTGCTTGGCTCTCCCTGTACTGGGATCCTGTTCATGATGCCAAATGTTAACATTGTATCTGAATAAAACTCAGTCTGTCTGCTTGACTCTCACTGTACTGGGATCCTGTTCATGATGCCAAATTTTAACATTGTATCTGAATAAAACTTCAGTCCGTCTGCTTGGCTCTCCCGATACTGGGATCCTGTTCATGATGCCAAATGTTAACATTGAATCTGAATAAAACATGGGAGACCAGCTTCTTATCGTCCCCACAGTTGATAGCGCATTCTCCTGCAGGAGTTTGAGACCCAGTTGTCAAAGGGAAGGCACGTAAGCACTGCCACCATCTGACAAGTGGACGGACTTAGTCAGGTTACAGCCGTATATTTACACATAGTAAGCCCCATACATTACTATTGCAAGATGTTATTTGAACTGGTACACCCACCAAGTCTGTTGGTGCAAAACATAATTGCTTAGATAAGAGAGTTCGAAAAATGAAGGTTTAAATTACAGATGGATGTGCTGTCCAGTCCTTACCAGTTATTCCCTTCGCAAGGCCCTGATTAATTACAGACAGATGCTGATTCCTGTCCTTATCGGTGAGTCCTCCTCCCTTTACTCAAACGAGGGTACAATGTATAATGTTATCAGCTAAAGAGGGTGCAATGTGTAATGTTATCAGCTAAAGAGGGTGCAAGGTGTAATGTTATCAGCTCACAGTGTGTCTCTCTGCAAGCTGAAGAGAACTGGTAATGAGCCTGTCTTAGCTAACCGCTGAAGACAGAGTTTACTCCAGTTCAAAAATTCCAATTCAGTCTCAATTATTCTTTTATCCAAAGGTTACAAAGGTTCAAAATGATTTTATAAAATACATCCTCAATTCCTCAGGAGGGTCCAGGGGAAATATTTATGTTCAATATAGAAACTGGTTTTACCTGTATGTATTATGGCGATGCAAAAGTTGCTGGAGAATTTACAAGTGGGAAGAAGTGGAGTGATATTTGGAAATCTGACCTTTTTAAAGCGTAATTTAGCAAGCAAAACATATATGGACAATGTGCAAAAGCTGTGGTGAGAAAATACTTCATAACCTGTTACAGGCCTGCTACATAGGTTGTGTGAGAGTGCAGATGAACTCGATCGAACCCAGAGGAGATGAAAGTTGTTATCAACAGTGCTTTGCCGGCTGTTAAAATAAATACCTCTCCAGGTAAAATTCACTGTGCACATGTTGTCACTGGGTTAAATAAATGCACAATACAAGATTTATGTGCACACTGGTCATTACAAATGAGAGGGGACATTGCTGGGAAGGTGGGGAGACCTCCAGTGTCCTTGATGCCCTCACCTACAAGATGTAACCCTGCACTTTATGGAGTTGGAACTTGAAATGGATGAATTCCGGATCATCCAGGAGCTGGAGGGGGTGATTGATAAGACATTAGGAGAGGTGAGTTACACCCAAGGTGCAGGACACAGGAAACTGGGTGAGAGTCAGGAAGGGGAATGGGTTTAAAAAGCCATCGCAGAGTACTCTTGCTGCTATCCTGCACAACAACAGGTGGGACCACTTTAGAAACTGCTGGGGGGATTACCTGGCAGAGGAAAGTCAAAGGGGTGATAGGAGATTCACTAGTTAGGGGAACAGAACAACAGGGGACTAATATCCTAGTGGTAATGCTTCTAGTGTGGGGTGAGGGGTGATGAGGTTAAAATAAGTTGTAGGGGGATGGGAGCCAGACTGACAGAACAGATAGTGGGGAGGGTGAATTGAATTGATTTGACTTTATTACATACATCCTTCCTATACATGAAGAGTAGAAATCTTTACGTCACATCTCCATCTAAATGTGCAATGTGTAATTTATAGTCATTTATAATAAATAGTTCGTACATAGGACAGTCAATATAGCATAGAAATGCAATTGTATCAGCATGAATTAATCAGTCTGATGGCCTGGTAGAAGAAGCTGTCCCAGAGCCTGTTGGTCCTTTTGCTGTGGTACCGTTTCCTGGATGGTAGCAGCAGGAACAGTTTGTGGTTGTGGTGAATTGGGTCCCCAATATCCTTTGGGCCCTTTTTACACACCTGTCTCTGTAAATGTCCTGAATAGTGGGAAGTTCACATCTACAGATGAGCTGGGCTGTCCGCACCACTCTCTGCAGGTTCCTGCGATTAAGGGAAGTACAGTTCCCATACCAGGCAGTGATGCAGCCAGTCAGAATGCTCTCAATTGTGTCCCTGTAGAAAGTTCTTAGGATTTGGGGCTCCATCCCAAACCTCTTCAACCGTCTGAGGTGAAAGAGGTGCTGCTGTGCTCTTTTCACAACACAGCCGGTATGTACAGACCATGTGAGATCCTCGGTGATGTTTATGCTGAGGAACTTAAAGCTGTTCACCCTCCCAACCCCAGATCCATTGATGTCAACAGGGGTTAGCCTGTCTCCATTCCTCCTGTCGTCCACAATCAGCTCCTTTGTTTTTGTGACAATGAGGGAGAGTTTGTTTTCTTGACCCCAGTCAGATGTTGTTCAGACCTCAGATAGAGTCAGCAATCAAATGGTTGAGTATGGTGCGATGAATGTGCTGAGCTGTGTATATCACAATGCAAGAAGCATCGTAGGAAAGCCAGATGAGCTCAGGACAGGGAATTATGATATTGTAGCCATTATTGGGACTTGTTTGCACCCGACAGTCTGAGGGATTTTGAGGAACAAATTTGTAGAGAGATCACAGACCATGCCAAGAAACAAAGGTTGATTCAGTAAGTGATTTTAACTTCCCATATATTGACTGGGACTCCCATACTGTAAAAGGACTAGATGGGGTAGAGTTTGTCAAATGTGCCCTTAATCAGTACGTGGAATTCCTCACGTTTAAGTGTGCAATAAGCTGTTAGGAAATGATCCAGGGCTGCTGACAGAAATTAGTGATTATAATGCCATGAGATTCAAAGTACATATGGAAAAAGAGAGGTCTGGACCACGGGTTGAGATTCTAAATTGGAGAAAGGTCAATTTTGATGGTATCAGAAAAGATCTGACAAGTGTGGTTTGGGACAGGCTGTTTTCTGGCAAAGGAGTACTTGGTAAGTGGGAGGCCTTCAGAAGTGAAATTTTGAGGGTGCAGAGATTGTACGTGCCTGCCAAAATTAAAGTTGAAAGGTAACTGGTGCAGGGAACCTTGGGTTTCAAGAGATATTGAGTCCCCGGATATTTTGTTCTTCTAAATGCCTCAGACTGTTGGGTGCTACCAAGACTCATTAATGACCACAATATCATAATTCCACACCCTGAGCTCATCCGACATTTTGTTTTCGTCGTCTTCTGCAGGTTTCTAAAAGTTTCCCAATAGTTTTTGCTCTTTTGTTTGCCCTCTCTTTAGCTTTTATATTGGCTTTGGCTTCTCATTTCATCCACAGTCGTGTTTTCCTGCCTTTCCAATGCTTCCACTTCTTTGGGATGTATCGATCACTCAGCTCCCGAATTGCTCCCAGAAACTCCAGCCATTGCTGCTTCGTTGTCACTCCTACCAGTTTTCCTTTCCGAACAAGTTTGTCCAGCTTCTCTGTCATAGGAACATGGAGAGGTTCAGTACAGAAACAGGCTATTTGGCCCATCTGGTCAATGCTGAAATAGCATTTAAGCTGTCTAATGCAACTAGAACCTTTGCACTGGGACAAAGTCTTTAGAGGACAGTGGTGTTTTCTAACAACCCTTTAGAAGCAGGGAAAATGACCCATAACGTGGAAATGAGTCGTAATTAAGGAGGTTAACTACCAATGTCATGCTTCTCAGAACAGAGATTAGAGGGGCGAAGAGCATCCCAGAGGTTCAGTACAGAAACAGGCTATTTGGCCCATCTAGTCAATGCTGGAAAAAACATTTAAAGTCTCTACTGCAACTACCTGCACTGGGACTTTCGCCTTCAGACCCCTATCATCCAGCTCCCATCCAAACTTCTTTTAAATGGTGAAACCGAGCTCATGCTCACTACTTGTGCTGGCAACTCATTCCACACACTCATGACCATTTCAGTAAAGAGCTTTCCTCAATGTTCCTGTTAAATTTTCACCTTTCCCACTTACCCGTGAACTCTGGTTGTTATCCCACCCAACCTCAGTGGAAATAACTGCTTGCATTTACCCTATTTATACCCTCATAATTTTGTATACTTGTAACAAATTCTCAAAGCAATGTATAATTTCCTTCTTTACGTTTTGAGCCTTTTTGAGGTGTGTAAGATTATGAGGGGCTTTGATCATGTGGATAGCCAGAGGTTTTTACCCAGGGCTGAAATGCTTACACGAGGGGGCATAGTTTTAAGGTGCTTGGAAATAGGTACCGAGGGGATGTCAGGGGTAAGTTTTTTACACAGAGAGTGGTGGGTGTGTGGAATGCGCTGCCGGCTATTTGTGTGAGAGTGTTTCAGTTACTGTGGGGCCAGGAGCCCATGTAGCTCAGTGGGAACAGGGAATAATACCAATGGAGAGAGTCAAACTGAGCCAGCTCACAGATTGGAGATGGCAGAAATGCCCCATTCTTATAGAGACAGGAAGAGCATCACAGAGTTTAATGGTCATTCCAGATACCAGCACTGTGCCCTGTTAGAAGATGATTTTGCTCTCCAACTTGGGTTGAACTTCACTGTAACAGTGTAATCCCAGATCACACTTTGACAACTCAAGTGATCTCATCTGAAAGGTTTTCCTACACCCATTGATGGATTTTGTAAATCTTTTTGCAGGTTAAAAATGACAAGGAATTTGTCTGCTGGAATCTCGAACACAACACGCCAATTTTGCTGTCTCTGTCCAGATATTTAATAGTCATAGTCATACTTTATTGATCCCGGGGGAAATTGGTTTTCGTTACAGTTTCACCATACAGTGGAAGAAGTGGAACAAGGCATTCACTCAATCATCCCTCCTGCTCAGACTGTGGGGAGTGATTCTCTCGACCATCAGACCAATTGGCATGCCCGTAATTTTAAACAGGGGGGAATCCATTCATCTGCTCAGACAGTGGGAATGGATTCAATCGGTCATCTCAACTGAGGGTACATCAGCAAGTTCACACTGGACAAGACCATTCACCTGTTCTGTGTGTGAGAAGGGCTTCAGTCGGTCTTTCCATCTGTGGACACACCAGTCAGTTCACCCTGGGCAGGGGCTAGTCATCTGCTGAACTTGTCGGGAACAATTCACTCGATCACCTGACCTAATGTCTCACCAGCGAGTTCACACCAGGGAGCAGCCATTCACCTGCTCGGACTGCGGGAAGGGATTCACTTGCTCATCTCAACTGAAGGTACATCAGCGAGTTCACACTGGAGAGAGGCCATTCATCTGCTCAGACTGTGGGAAAGGATTCACTCAGTCATACCATCTGCTGACACACCAGCGAGTTCACACTGGGGAGAGACCGTTCACCTGCGCAGACTGTGGGAAGAGATTCACTTGGTCAACCGATCTGGTGACACACCAGCGAGTTCACACTGGGGAGAGGCCGTACACCTGCTCAGACTGTGGGAAGGGATTCATTTGCTCATCTGAACTGAAGGTACATCAGCGAGTTCACACTGGGGAGAGGCCGTACACCTGCTCAGACTGTGGGAAGGGATTCACTCAGTCATCGAGCCTACAGAGACACCGGCGAGTTCACACTGGGGAGAGGCCGTTCACCTGCTCTCAATGTGGGAAGGGATTCGCTCAGTCATCTAACCTTGTGACACACTACCGTGTTCACACTGGGGGGAAGTTTCAATAAGCTGCATACTGGGTATTTGTCCATCACTGGTGCTGAATGCAATTTCGAGAGTGACTGTCGGTGCTGAACTCTGCAATTCTTGCTGCTGCTCATCACACCTCAAAGGGCCGACGCTTCACTGGAAATGTCTGCTGGGGAGGGAGTGACGGCTTTGGTAGAAGTGAGCACAGGAGAAGGAGGGACGCGCTGATTTAAAATGGGCGAATCCTTGGTTAATGTGGCCGCCGGGGATGGAGTGAGACACTGACTTACAATGGCCACTGTCGCTCACAGAATCTATGGCGAAGGAAC
This sequence comes from Mobula hypostoma, assembly GCF_963921235.1. Taxonomy (NCBI): domain Eukaryota; kingdom Metazoa; phylum Chordata; class Chondrichthyes; order Myliobatiformes; family Myliobatidae; genus Mobula; species Mobula hypostoma. Next base: position 613,463 of record NW_026948211.1, read on the forward strand.
ATGCGGTGCCCGTGGATACAATCCCGGGATCGAGTGTGTTATTGATTATAATAACAGTATTTTAATTTGTGTTTTATATGGTCTTGGGCATTGTATATATGTTTTAATTCTAATAATGTTGTCATTGAATAAACTAATGTATATATCTCAGATATTCACACATACACATTTCCATGTGGGTTGTGGGGAGGAGGGTGAGGGGTTTGGGAGGAAGAGGAGTGACGGGATGAGGAGTGGACTGATGAGACGGTGACCGTGGCGAAGTCACTGATTCAATAGGGGACGAAAAGGGGAGGCGAAAGTTCCTGTCACAAATTGGTGGCCGACATGGAGAAGATAAGGACGAGGTGAGGAAGAGTGAAACGTCTGGGACGGGTATTGGGACTGATGGGACGAGGAGGGAGGGGAAGTGATGGGACGGGGAGGGAGAGGAAGTGATGGGACGGGGATGGAGAGGAAGTGATGGGACGGGGATGGAGAGGAAGTGATGGGACGGGTATTGGGAGGGGAAGTGATGGGACGGGGATGGAGAGGAAGTGACGGGGCGGGTATTGGGAGGGGAAGTGATGGGACGGGGAGGGAGAGGAAGTGATGGGACGGGGAGGGAGAGGAAGTGATGGGACGGGGAGGGCGAGGAAGTGATGGGACGGGAATGGAGAGGAAGTGATGGGACGGGTATTGGGAGGGGAAGTGATGGGACGGGGAGGGCGAGGAAGTGATGGGACGGGGATGGAGAGGAAGTGATGGGACGCGTATGGGGAGTGATGGGACGAGGAGGGAGGGGAAGTGATGGGACGGGGAGGCAGGGGAAGTGATGGGACAGGTATTGGGAGTGATGGGACGAGGAGGGAGAGGAAGTGATGGGACGGGGAAGGAGGGGAAGTTATAGAATTTGAAGGGAGGCAGGGGGCTGATAGGACAGGGTGGGGAGTAATAGGATGGGGAGTGCGGAGGGGTGACTTACTCAATAGTGGATGAAGGGTGGGTGGTGATATTTCCTTCGCTAATAAAAGGGGAGGGGTGTGCTCGAGGGGCAAAGGGAGAGCGAGGGGTCAGGACGCGGTCAGGGCTGATGGGACGGAGAGTTGAGTGTCATAACGGAGTTAGAGGGGAGAGACTCACTCAACGACGGAAGGAAGGGATCGGGTGGGGGAGCGAAATTTCCCATATGAAAATGCTCACCACCCAGGATGTGGTGGGTGGCGGAAGAAAGGACAAGGGGACATAGAGGGGAGGGTGTCAGGGGTGACGGGGAGAGTTGGGGAGTGACTCACTGGGTAACACAGAGAGAGAGACATAGAGGGCGACGAGGAGAGGCGGAAATTAACATCGCAAAATGGCGGCCACCCAGCAGAAAGTGCACCTGCACAACATCGAAGTGGCGGGGAGAGGAAAGCGAGTTGTATGCGGGAATGGGTTTGCGGGTGATGGGATGGGAAATAGGGTGACGAGATGATGAGTGTGAGGGAGTGACACACTTCATGGTGGAGGAAGTGGGAGGGAGGGTCATACACTGCCGCAAAATCGCTGTCTGCAGAAGGTTAAATAGAGAGTTGCAACAGCGGGCATCGAGGGAAAGAAGAGGAGGGATGAGGGGTTGAGTTTGAATAAACAGGGAGGGAAGTGAGTGGAAGGTGAGGAAAAGGGTGTGCTTCATTCTACGATGCTGGGGGAGCAGCTGTCAATGGTAACCATCACAGAATGGCCGCCAACCAGGGTGAAATGGACGGTGATAGAGGGGACAGAGAGCGGAGTGTTTCAGGGGTGACCGGATGCCAAGGGTGGGACAGAGCGACTCGTAACAAGGGATCTGAACACTGGGGGGGAATGTAGCTACGGGAAGAGGTTGGCACCGTTACCACCCCTTCCCATCTCCAAAATACCACCTTCACTGTTCTCCCTCCCCCGCCCCTCAGGCCGCTCGGCCCGAATCCCTCTGGCTGTCCCGTGCAGTGGGGAACGTGACGTCACTGAGGCCCCTCAAAGGCAGGAGACGGCGCGGGCTCGCTGGAGAAGATGGAGGCGAGGTCTGTCGGTGCGGGCTGGTTAGCAGAGGGAAGGATGAAAAGGAGGGATCAAATTGAGGAGGTGAGGGGAGAAAGAAAAGGTGAGGAGGGGAGACGAGATGAGTAAAACCATCATCGCCTCTTCGTCGTCCATTACCCACTCCCTCAACCTCTCTCTCCCTCACTCCCCTCTCTTCCCCCATCCCCTTTTCCTTCTCTATTTCTTCCCCACCTCTCTCTCCCCACCCTGTCCTCCAGCCCCTCTTACCACCCTTTATTTCGTTTCTCCCACTGTCCCTATCTCTTTCTCTCTCTACCCCTCTTGTTCCCACCCGTCTCTTCCTACCCTCTATCATTCTCTAGGCCCCCAGTCTCTCTTCCCTCTCCCACGCCTCCTCGCCCCGTCTCTGTATCCCGGGTCTCATCCCAAATCTCTCCCTCACCCCCGCTGCTCTCTCATCTACGAATTCTCTCCCTCTCCTCCTGGTCTATCTCCCGTCTTGGTCTCTCACTCTCCCTCACTGACCTTTCTCCCCGTCTCACTCTCCTCCCTCCCCAGTCGTTCTCTCTCCGCCCTCCCAGATTCTCTCTCTCCAACAGTCTCTTTCAATGTTAAAAGCAAATTTATTATGAAAGTACATCCATGTCACCACATAGAGCTCTGAGATTCATTCTAAAAGCATAGAACATAGAAACATAGAAAACCTGCAGCACAATACAGGCAGTTCAGCCTACAAAGCTGTGCCGAAAAAGTCATTTTCTTGCAGGCATACGCAGAAAAAAACAACATAAAATAATGACCATAATAGAATCACTGAAATATATCTGCTGATGGAAATTAGACAGGGCTTTCTTCCTCCAGGGTCCTCCACTCTCTCCTCATCCCCGTCTGTCTGTCCCAGACTCTCAGTCCCCCTCCAGACTCTCTATCCCAGAGCGCTTTCTCTCCCGTCTCTCTCCCGTCTCTCTCTCTCTCTCTCTCTCTCTCTCTCTCTGCCGTCTCCCTCTCTTTCCCCCATCACCTGAACGGTGACGTTGAGTGTGAGAACTATGGTGGGGGTAAATCTCCCACTATCTCCCTCTCACTCCCTCTCTCTCCCCCTGTCTCCCCCTCTCTCCCCGTCTCTCTACGCCAAATACTTATGTCACTCTTTTTTACATTCTGTCACAATGGAGGCGCTGGTAGATGGCGGACCCAAATGCAAGACACAGGCACTGAAGTACCAGGAGCAGAACCTGACCAGAGTAGGGACGTGACAGGATACAGATAAGAAGCAGGGACAAGAACGCAGACTTGGGCTTGGACCCAGAGCCAGAGATTGGACAAGGACCCAGAACCGGGATCTTGCCTCGGGCTCGGGCCCTAGAACCAGGCATGGACATGACATGACTGCAGGACTGGAGGCTGGGGTCTTGAGGCTTGAAGACAGGCTTGGCGTCTTAGGGTCTTGAGGCCTAGAGACAGGCTTGGGGTCCTGGGGTCTTGAGGCTTGAGGCTGGGGTCTGGGTCTTGAGGCTTGAGGATGCGGTCTGGGTTTTGAGGCTTGAGACTGGGGTCTGGGTCTTGAGGCTTGAGACTGGGGTCTGGGTCTTGAAGCTTGAGGCTGTGGTCTGGGTCTTGAGGCTTGAGGCTGGGGTCTGGGTTTTGAGGCTTGAGACTGGGGCCTGGGTCTTGAGGCTTGAGACTGGGGTCTGGGTCTTGAAGCTTGAGGCTGTGGTCTGGGTCTTGAAGCTTGAGGCTGGGGTCTGGGTCTTGAGGCTTGAGGCTGGGGTCTGGGACGAGGCTTGAGGCTGGGGTCTGGTTCTCGGGTCTTGGAATGCGGAGTCTGATAATTCGGAGGCTGGAGCTCAGAGACAGACTGGGAACTGAACATCAACATAGAGCTGGGACTTATCCTTCGAAAAGCCTGGACTCATCTTTAATACGACACGAACACGAGACTGGACAGTACATAGACTTAGAGCCGGGACTTATCCTTAGACAAGCCGGGACTCAACTTTATCTCCACACCAAGATGGGACAGGTCCCTCCGTCGGGTAACGGCAGGATGGCCGGACTTACCTAATAGAGGCAAAGACAAGACATGACCCCCCCCCCCCCGCAGGGCAACGGCTGAACAGCCTGATTTACCCAACGGAGGCGAGGGCAAGACAAGACAGATCCCCCCGCAGGGCAACTGCAGAACGGCCTGACTTACTCCACGGAGGCGAAGGCAAGAAGAGACAAACATCGAAGAACAACAGACAGTTCTATCTCTGCTTCGGGGTTGCTCCGAGTCGCAGTTACGGCCAACGACCTCGGCTGGCTACGGGAACAGCCGGATCCTTACCTAGCTCGGAGTGGCTGACGGCCCTTCAGCTGGCCCGGGAAATGGCCGAATCCATACCACAAAGACAGCTGCGGCTACTGACAGCAACGCTCCATGAGGGGATAGTTCCCCACCGCGGCCTAAAGATGGCAAGTGGCCGCTCTGGCCTTCCACCGGGAGGTTGCTCCCAGGGGATCTTGACAAGATAAACCAGCAGCCCACACTCAACCCCAAGACTGCTGATATTCCAAGCCCCAAGATAGGAATCAGTTGCCTATGATTAACTCAACCAAAACAAGGGACAACTGGAAGACCCGGAGTCCTTAGTCCACGGACCGGACCGTGAACCGGAATGTGGACTTTACGGACCGGACCATGACACATTAACAATATTCAAAAGTAAGCTTTTGAAACAAATTTCATTTTCCTCTCAACGAAAAACTGCACATTTTAGTTATCTTTATCTTTGAATTTTACTCAGCTTCATTTTCGCTGAATCTACAAAATTTTTTTGAAATGCTGGAAATTATTTAACAGCACCTCACCACACCTGCGGCTCAGGAACTATGCAGAAATAATTAACTGCATGTGTCATTTCATTAAATGCCAATATCCACGAAGGGTTCTGGCGTCACAAGAGAGTTTTCCTCTCCTGTTAAATAGCATCTGAATCACTGAGTTCTCACTGAGCTGCCGCTCAGACACTCACAGCGATTCGCTGATCTTCAAAGCGGACAGAGAGAGTGCAGTCTGAGGAAGGAAGATTTTCTGGTTCCGTAATCGAGCAGAGACCGGGAACAGCAGAGTGGAATGTGGCAGAAATTCCGAAGAATATCGTCTGGGCCTCTCAATTTATCTTTGCGACTTTGACCTTGGATCTTCGAATTGCGCACAAATTAAAAGTCATTCAAGTTATTTACTACCCCGGTCTCGCTATCATTGCTCTTCCCAGTGAGTCTCTCTCCAAAGTTCAACTATAAAACAATACCTAGCTGCTTTCTAATGTTTATCACCCAATTGAAACTATTGCTACTGTCGCGCTCTCCAGGTAAGAAATCTCCAAAACTTCAAATTCTGCAACGATGCTCTTCACTGTAGCTCTTGTAATTGTGCTGGTGCAATGGCCAATGATCCATTCGGTAAACTCCGTTCACCGTTGCTCACATCAGTTCATGAACGAGGTTTAATATTTTGCCTCTGGAAGCGTTGCTTTCTTTCAGTCGCTCCATCCCCTGTTCGAAAATACCGGCTTTTGAATCAAGTTGCTTCCTCTCCTTGTGTTTGCAACGGAATTCAATCTGATTTCCAGGTGCGGATTATCCTCGCAGACAACCGGTCTGATGATGAACCAGCCGCCAACGTCACCGCGCACCCAGCCCCGCCCAGCTCCGTACGTGCTGCCACGTCATCGAACAGAACATCCCGCCTTCCCACTTCTCCCAGAACCGACTGTCTGCTCTAAACTCCCGGGCTGTCCAGGGAATCCGTGATCCTTTCCTCACGGTTCACCACTGGCATTCGTCCCGCTGCAGCTCCGTCTCCGCATTACCGGAGTTTGTCAGCAAATGTCTGAATTATTTCACCTCTGTCCTTTCCTGTGGTAATTCACGTAATTTAAAACAACCCTTCATTCGCTTTTCAAATGTCACTCTGAGGCTTTCTCAGAATTGGGTTATAATAATGATAAAGAGAGACGGCTCATTATCTGTCTTCCCCTGAGAGGAGTTACATTATGGTGACTATAATCCCGACTCTCTCATTCTGTGGTCATTTCAAACAATATTCTTCTGAATAACATTGTGCAGCAGAAAATGTAGCTGTCTGTATGGACTGAATAGTGCAATTCCGTTTGAGGTTTAGATTTCTTCCTTGAATTCCATTGACATTGTATTCAATAAAAAGGAAAGGCATCTCGATTTGTACAATACTGTGGTTAAAATATTCTCGTGATCATTCGCTCTCCTCTGACTGTCCGCCAAACGATGTCTGTATCAGATCTCATTCTACAATTAGAACTCCACTATTATAAAATGCCAATGTCCTTACTGTTGTTCTTCTTTAATTCTTGGCCAGCGCATTTGACAGTGATCTCAGTGATTTCGAGTAGTCTTTGTACAAACTGATTCCATTCAAAAACATTCATCACTAATTATTTTATTATGGTCAGCGTTTCAAGTCAAGTCAAGTAAAGTCACTTTTTATTGTTATTTCGACCATAATTGCTGGTACAGTACACAGTAAAAACGAGACAAAGTTTTCGGAACCATGGTGCAAAAGGAAACAATACAAAAACTAGGCTGGAACACGTAAAGCAACACAAAACGACACTAGACTACAGACCTACCCAGGACTGCATAAAGTGCACAAAATAGTGCAGGCATTGCAATAAATAATAAACAAGACAATAGGCACAGTAGAGGGCAGTAGGTTGGTGTCAGTCTAGACTCTGGGTATTGAGGAGTCTGATGGCTTGGGTAAAGAAACGGTGACATAGTCTGGTCGTGAGAGCCCGAATGCTTCGGCGACTTTTGCCAGATGGCAGGAGGGAGAAGAGTTTGTATGAGGAATGCGTGGGGTCTTTCAGAATGCTGTTAACTATGTGGATGTTTGCAGTTGACTGGGAACTCTGTCGGTGTTCTGAAGCGAAAAGAAAAACACAACAATCCGCAAACTGAAAAATTACTAACGGGCTGCGATGCATTGCTTTGGGGATAAAAGAGGACATTATTGCGGGTAAGTAAAATTTCAGCTGGAATGGAATAAATGCAGAGAAATGGAGGAAAATCTCTTTAATAAGGGCAGGAGTAACTGAAGGGGATAAAGAACTTTGGAGGAAAAATTTCATAGGAATATCATCATCCCAGTTAACTTTCGGCCTGTGAACATAGCACCCGCCGCCGCAAAGTCAGATCTCCTGCTCAACGTGTCCTAGGGAGTCGACCAGTTTCTCCGAGTTTTAGGTCAGCAGCTGCGAATCAGTCAATGGGTCGTGTGAAACTTAGATAGATTCCGCTTCTCCGAATCACTCGCTCATTGAGCGAATTCACTGGAGCTACTGCAGATCGGATGATCGGTGACAGTATTTTATATATAGCGAGGATGCCGGAGACCTTTCCCCAGTACCGTAGTAATTGCATGTATTACAGTGTACTACTGCCGCAAGAATAACTAATTTCTTGACATAAGATGTTGATGACAAATCTGTTTCTGATATAGGTCTCTGCTATGGGCTGAGAGTGGGAAGGGATCAGGGAGAGGGGCTCATAGTTGGGAAAAGCGGGAGGGAGAGTGGAGGGCGCGGGAAACACCAGGGAGACATTTTGTAATTGTCAGTAATTCGCAGCATAGTTTTCTCCCGCCAGATTTGCAAGCCGGTTCTCCACTCCACGTTGACAACACGGGACTGTGTCATATTCTTAGGCTCCCTAGCTACATATATCTGCCAAAGACTGTTGCACGGTAGGACGGTAGGTATAATGATCAGTGGCGCAAACCTGCCGTTGATGTAAACAGTCGTTGTTGCGGAAAGTTATTTAAGTTTCTGTAGAGTTCGTGTTTGATGTCCCATTTACATCTTCTCCCCAAACACGCCCGAAGTTGCGAAATTATCGGTGATCCTTACCTGTGTTATTCGCTGCCGCTCTTGGGTGATATCTGTCGGCAAATTTTGCCTTTGATTTTTTCGCTAATTTCACTTAGGATTTGAATCTAATAGTTAATTTTCTCTATAGACTTCCAGAGGAGCAATGATTTACTAACATGATAGAGAACAAATCTGATTAATTGTATGCCGACTTCACAGAGAAGGCTCCCTGATGTGTGTCTACTGATTATTTTCTATGCTCCTCGCAGTGAACCTGGTGATGACTTTAATCTTGTCCAGAGGAAAGTGCGGTCTCTCCAGAGTTGTCACTCGCTACCTGGTTGCCATGGCAGCGGCGGATCTTATGGTCGTTGTCCTGGACCTGATACTGAGCAAGATTCTGCATCAATGGAACTTTTCCTCTGGGCCAGAGATACACCAGTGTGTAAAATCCACGACGTCCTGCTTTACACCGCCACCGATTGTTTTGTCTGGTTCACCGTCACTTTCACATTTGGCCGGTTTGTGGCCATTTGTTGCCGGAAACTGAAAACAAAATATTGCACAGGGAAAACTGCGGCTGTGATTCTGGGGACAGTGACTGTAATCAGCTGTTTAAGAAACATTTACTGGTATTTCCGGCTCCCAGGGCGTTATGCAATGATAATTCATCCATTTATTTGTATGGGTACCGCGCATTATGTGTCTTTATCCGTCTCAGTACCAATGGAATTATGTCATTACCTCCTCACCCCTGTAATCCCATTCCTGCTGGTTCTCCTGACGAATGGATTCACCGTCCGGCATGTTCTAGTCACCAGCAGGGGGCGCAGGAGACTCCGGCGTGCTGACAAGGGACAGGGTGACATGGACCCGCAGATGGAGAGCCGCAGGAAATCCCTCGTTTTACTGCTGATCATCTCTGGCAATTTCGTCCTGCTGTGGGCACCGTTCACTGTGTATTCTGCGTGGACCTGCTGTCTGCTTCCTCTGCCGTGACGGTGCCTCCTGATTCTCTGCGAGAACTGGGCTCGATGCTGCTGCACAAACACGGCTCTTTACGCCGTCACCCAGACCAAGTTCAGGGAGCAACTGAAGGACGCGATAAAACATCCCCTTGCTCTTATTACTGCAAGGATGTGATGAATTCGTAAAGTTTCCCTGCCTGGTCTAACTAATTCACCATTCATTGCAGGCAAACTCTGCACCAATGAGGATCCATGTAATTACGTGTACTTCACATTCCTCACTCGCTTTACTGTCGCGCATGATTCCTCTCTCCAGCTCAACTGACGATCCTTTCAATCGTTTTTTTTTCGACACTCATCCGTTTATATCCCCCTCTCTTCCCGAGTGGAACGACCTACGTTTGTTAGTGTAGATCAGTGCCGCCCTTGTGACCCACAGTTCTGTCTTGCAAGTCCACTGTCCGCCTTTGCACAGAAAAAAAAACAGACTGTTAACATTCATTTTACCTCTGTTTTAAATCGCATTCTTCTGGTCTTGGAATGAGCAAATGACAGGCTTGGACAAACTCTTTATATAACCCAGTTCTCCTTGTCCTGAAAACGTCATTGTATAACTTGCACTGTTTACAGTTTGACAGCCTATTTTCTATAATAGAGCGTCCGGAACTATACATGGCACTCTATCCACAACCTCAACAATGACCTATCATAATGTCTTGTTTTACGTTCCTTCCTGTTGCCCTGAATGAGAAAGGCCGGAATGAGAAACGGCTTCTCACTATACCATCGAAATCAGCGAACAGTGAGCTTGTGCCTCTGGGTCCCTCGTGTCAACTGTACTCCGCAATGCCCGGCCATTTACAGCACAAGTGCTTTGCAAGTTTTATTTCCAAAATGCACGACGTTATACTTATCTACATTGGAATCCATTTACCACCCATCCGTCACTTCTCTAACTAAAACAGGTACGCTTGTAATCAACAGTAACCTCCCTCAGTATCAACAGCATCGCCTAATTTTGTGTCATGCAGAAACTTCCTGATCAAGACGCGATTTCGCATCAAAATTACCGACATAAATAAGGATTAACGAACAACAGCGACCACTGTGTCATACCAAAAGACTCCCATATCGAGCTGACTACCACACATCCTCACTTGCACCCTCCAGTTCCTTCCCAACTCTTGCCCCATTCTTAGCTCCCCACAGAGAGAGAGAGAGAGAGAGAGAGAGGGGGGGGGGAGGGAGGGCGATAATGTGTGTGTGTGTGTGTGTGTGTGTGTATGTATGTGTGTGAGTTTGTGTATGTTACAGAGAGAGATAGAGAAAGAGCGAGACATGGAAGTGAAGCAGGGGAGAGAGTCGCATCGTAGACAGGGCAAGAGCGATAAACGGGGGAGTTTTACAGGCAGTGGAAGAGAGAAAGTTACACGGCAATTAACCGATTTCATGTTCACTTTGGGTCATCGTTTTCCTCATAGCGTTTTCTTGATCATCGGAGTATTTCACCACAGCGAGAGAAAGAAATGGACCTTTCCGCCCCTTCATTTAAACTCGGAAGCTGGAGGGCTCGTAATTATTGTCACCGTCCGGACGGATGAGGAGAAATGGTTCATGCGTTTACACATGATCTTCTAACAGAGGGAGCAAGAGAGGGCGATACGTTATACTTATTGATGGTACTTCTCCCAGTTTCTTCAATCATAAAGACAATTAAAATTAAATTGGTGTCATTAATTCTTAAAATTCCAAAGTTGCTGCTGATTTGGCGGCAGGAATTCTGCTCAGTGCGATAAATCGTCCGCAATTCAGCTGGAGGAAGTAGGTTGGTGAACGAAGTGAGGCGCTCGGTATCCAAACAGCTGTAGAACCCACCGACATCAATCGCTCTGTTTCTACTCGAAATCTATTGTTAGATATTCGGTTGCAAAGTAACAACGTCGTCGCTAAGTAAACTCCACCAGAAAGGATTGTTTAAGCTGCCTCACGGAGATTGATCAGAGTCGGGGTAGAAATGAACTCTGGACACTGAGTAGAAATGCAACAGTATTGAAGAGTGTAAAAATCTTAAAGTCTGCCGCCTGGACTTGGCAGAGAATGTAGCGTTCAGAGAGCAGCCAGGGAGTTATTCACAGGCAGCTGATGGCTGTAGAGTGAGCGCTGCGAGCAGGGCTCGAACCTGCGTGGGGAATCCCCATTGGATTTCAAGTCCAACGCCTTAACCACTCGGCCATGGCAGCTCCGTCTATGTTAGTCACCCACCGCAGCACTGCATCTGAAGCGAGGGCTGAACATGATTTATTTTCACTGATGGCAATGATGAATCATCATTCCGATACAAATAGTATAATTGGACAATCTGGGAATCTGTTGCAAGACTGGTAGGTCAGAACGTGAGTGTACAGGGATAACGTTGGCGTTAGTATTGCAAATGAAGGAGATTTCCACTGTTGGGGATAAAGGTCAGGATGAGAATCAGGTTTATTATGACGGAGATATGTCCTTTATTTGTTTGTTTTACGGCACCTGTACCGTGTAACACACATAGAATAATAATAGATCATTGGTCCATAAGACGAAGGAACAAGAACAGGTCATTCGCCCCACTGAGTCTGTTCCGCCATTGTAGCAGAGCTGATTTATGATTCCCCTCAATCTCAGTCTACCGGGCATGGACATTGACGTCCTTAATAATCAAGAAATTATCAATTTCTGCTTCAAATACACCAAGTGACTTGGCTTCCATAGCCGTCTGTGACAACTAATCCCTCAGATGCACCACCTTTGGATAAAGATATCCCTGTTCTAAACTATCATCCTTCTAATCTGAGGCCCCGCTCTCTAATCCCAGACTGCCCAACTGTAAGAAACACCCTCCGCACTTCTACTCTAAGTAGGCATTTCAATATTCCATAGATTTCAATGAGATGCCCCTGCAGTGAGCACAGGCACGGAGCTATCAAACTCAAACACCAGGAAATCTGGAGATGCTGGAATTTCAAGCAACTCACATCAAAGTTGCTGGTGAACGCAGCAGGCCAGGAAGCGTCTATGGGAAGAGGTACAGTCGACGTTTCGGGCCGAGACCCTTCGTCAGGACTAACTGAAAGAAGAGCTAGTAAGAGATTTTAAAGTGGGAGGGGGAGGGGGAGATCCAAAATGACAGAAGAAGACAGGAGGGGGAGGGATGTAGCCAAGAGCTGGACAGATGATAGGTAAAGGGGATATGAGAGGATCATGGGACAGGAGGCCCAGGGAGAAAGACAATGGGAAGGGGGGGGGAACCCCAGTGGATGGGCAAGGGGTATAGTGAGAGGGGCAGAGGGAGAAAAAGGAGAGAGAGAAAAAGAATGTGTGTATAGAAATAAATAACGGATGGGGTACGAGGGGGAGGTGGGGCATTAGCGGAAGTTAGAGAAGTCGATGTTCATGCCATCAGTTTGGAGGCTACCCAGACGGAATATAAGCTGTTGTTCCTCCAACCTGAGTGTGGCTTCATCTTTACAGCAGAGGCGGCCGTGGATAGACATATCAGAATGGGAATGGGACGTGGAATTAAAATGTGTGGCCACTGGGAGATCCTGCTTTCTCTGGGGGACAGAGAGTAGGTGTTCAGCGAAACAATCTCCCAGTCTGCGTCGGGTCTCGCCAATATATCGAAGGCCACATCGAGAGAACCGGACGCAGTATATCACCCCAGCCGACTCACAGGTGAAGTGTCGCCTCACCAGGAAGGACTGTCTGGGACCCTGAATGGTGGTAAGGGAGGAAGTGTAAGGTCATGTGTAGCACTTGTTCTGCTTGCAAGGATAAGTGCCAGGAGGGAGATCGGTGGGGAGGGATGGGGGGGGGCAGAGACGCAGGGATCGCTCCCTCCATGACTCCCTTATTCACTCTCGCCTCCCTTTTATTTATATGTCTGAAAAATTGGTATTTTCATCTTTATTATTTTCCATTTCATCTTTCCTCTTATCAATTATTAATTGTCTTCTTTGGAATTCTATGGACCGCTTTGAATTGTAATAAAGAATGACGAGCACATAATGATGAAGAATAAATCAATTTTAAAATAATCTTCCAACTCTCATCAGATATGAAAATCTGTAAATCCTTTTCCCAGTCTCCTTTAATTGTATCTAAAGAGGCCATTTTCAGTCCCGACAGCAGACTGTAAGATATTGAACCGTTATCAAATGGTTTCAAATTAAAAATTGTATCTAATCTATTCTTATCTGGACTTGTAGGAAATGTAAGTAATTGAGATCTTAAAAAAAAATCTCTAATCTGTAAGTATCAAAAAAAGTGAGTGTTGGGAAGTTTAAATTTCATTGAAAGTTGCACAAAAAAAGTAAGTTTCCCTCCATTAAACAAATCCTGAAATCGTTTAATACACAATCTATTCCATTCTTTAGAAGATGAGTCAATTAATGATGGTTTCAAAAAACAATTAGAAAGTATGGGACTTGAGTGGGAAAATCTCAATAAACCAAAATGATTTCTAAACTGCAACCAAATCCTCAATGTGTGTTTAACCACCACATTGTCAATTAATTTATTTAAAGGTAAAGGAAGCGAGGATCCAAGTAAAGAAATAATGGAAAATTTTATAACATAGTTGACTTCCAAGGAAACCCATATAGGGCAATTCCCATTGTTAATGTAATATATCCAGAACGTAATATTATGTATACTAACTGCCGAATAATATAACCTAAAATTGGGTAGGGCAAATCCTCCATTCTGTTTGGTTTTCTGAAGGTGAGCTTTATTTATACAAGGTTTTTTTTTATTCTTTCATATATAGGGAGAAGGAATTGAATCCAAAGAGTCAAAAAAAGATTTAGGAATAAAAACAGCCACAGCTTGAAAAGGTATACAAATTTAGGTAAGATATTCATTTTAATAGAATTGATTCGGCCAATCAGTGATAAAGAGAGTGGCAACCAATTAGAGAGTGTTTTTAACGTAATTCAATGAACTTTTAAAAATTTCCTTAAAAAAAATCTTCAGAATTCTTATTAATTGTTACTCCCAAATATATAAATTGTTCTCCTAAAAATTTAAAAGGAAGGTTAATATCAGTTGGTATGAAATTGTTTAAAGGAAACAGTTCACACTACTGTAGATTTAATTTCTATCCTGACAACTGACTAAAATTAGTCAGTAAATGGAACACAAATGGTAAAGAGATTGTAACATTAGATATAAAAAGCAATAAGTCATCAGCATTGAGCGACACTTTATGAATAGTACCTCTCCTTAAAATACCAGTGATCTCTTTAGACTCTCAACAAGCAATTGCTAATGGTTCTGATACCAAATCAAAAAGCAGGGGGCTCAAGGGGCAAACTTGTCTAGTTCCAGGTTGGAGTTTAAAGGGTTTAGAAATCTGAAAATTAGTAAGAACCCGAGCGGAGGGAGATAAATAACGTAATTTAATTTAATGAATAAAATTAGGTCCAAAATTAAATTTTTCTAAGGATGTAAATAGAAAGTTCCATTCAACTCTGTCAAAAGCCTTCTCCGCATCCAAAGATATCACACATTCCGGTATTTCCTTAGATGGAGAGTATATAACATTCAACAAATGCCGTATATTAAAATGGGAATATAGATTTTTAATAAATCCTGTCTGATCATCCAAAACCATAGAAGATATAATATTTTTATGTCTGCGAGCCAACACTTTAGATAAAATTTTAGTATCAAAATTGAATAAAGAGATAGGTCTATACAAAGAACATACAGTAGGATTCTTATTCTTTTTGGGAATGAGTGAAATGAAAACTTAGTAAAAAGACTGCTGTAGTCTTCCTACCTTAAAGGAATCTGTAAGGGTAGAACATAAGTGTGGTATAAGCAAGGAGGAACAAGCCTTATAAAACTCTCCAGAGAATCCAGCGGGTCCTGGGGATTTCCCAGAATGCAATTCTCGAATAGCCTGAGCACTTTCCTCCAGGGAAATAGGTTGATCCAATTGCCTATGATCATCTAATGAAAGATTATTAATATTTAATTGATCTAAAAATTATTCTTTTCAATATTATCATTAACAGAGCCAGAACTATACAATTTAGAATTAAATTCCCTAACAGTGTCATTAATTTCAAGGTGGTCAGTTGTCATGTCCCCATTAATTTTACTTATTTCTTTAATTTGCTAATTCACTGAAAATGGCTTCAATTGATTAGCCAGTAGCTTACCAGTTTTATCTCCATGAGTATAAAGTTGACTTCTATCTTTTAAAAGTTGGCTTTCAATTGGATACGTTAAAAGAAGATCATATTTAGTTTTAGTTTCAATACTTCTCATATGTTTCAGGATCAGGTATCGAAGTCCAGTTGCTTTAACTGATTGGCTAATTCATTTCATTCT
Organism: Mobula hypostoma; assembly: GCF_963921235.1. NCBI lineage: Eukaryota > Metazoa > Chordata > Chondrichthyes > Myliobatiformes > Myliobatidae > Mobula > Mobula hypostoma. The sequence goes on from NW_026948211.1 coordinate 628,704, forward strand.
TTGTTAGCTTTTTTAATGATGTTTGCAGTATAAGAAAATTTGACCTCGGATGTATGCTATAAAAGTATCCCATATAATCAGGCTAGATGTCTCTTCCAACATATTTTCTTCCAAAAAAGAGTAATTTGATTCTCCATAAATTTTTAAAATTCCTCATCGGATAACAGAGTTAAATTAAATCACCAAAATCTACTCATGGGGATAGGACCAGAAAGACTTGAAGATAGAATTACAGCAGAGTGGTCAGAGATAGCAATCGCTTTATATTCAATCAATCGAGCTAATGAAATCATTTGACTATCAATAAAAAAAAGTCAATCCTGGTATAAGAACGATAGACATGGGAGAAAAATGAATACTTCCTGTCCGTCAGATGCAGAAATGCCAAGCATCAACAAAACCACATTTATTTGTAAAAGATTGGATGAACAAAGCTGATTTATTAAGTGTGGAGGGTTTAACAGATGAGTGATCTAATACTGGATCTAACCAGAAGTTAAAATGTCCTCCTATCACAAGGGAGTAAGTACACAAATTTGGCAAAAAGGAAAATAGACATTCAAAAAATCCTGAATCATCTATGTTGGGGGCATATACATTACCAGAAACAATTAATTTACTGTCTAAACTCCGATACAATAACAAATCGACCATCAGGGTCCGAAACAACTTTATGCTGAATAAAGGAAACTGTATTATCTACAAAAATTGAAACGCCACGTGATTGTGTGTTAAACGAAGAGTGGAATTGCATACCCTTCCACCAAGTAAAAAAAAACGTAAGCTATCACAGCTGCGTATGTGCGTTTCTTGTAAAAAAAAAAGGTGCTTTTAATTTTTTAATATAAGCAAACACTTTGTTCCTTTTGAAGGGGTGATACAGCTCTTTCACATTCAAACTAAACAGGTTGATATTTTGAACCATTTTAAATACCAATCAACGTGTAATTAAAAGATCTGGCCATAAGTTATTAAAACTAGAAAGCAAATCGTGAAGTAAGGTATTCAAATAAACAATCATACATTCAACCCAACACAGCTCCCAGAGAGAAATAGGACCTACTCTCTCCCCCACCCAAAGCGAGAAAGCTGACCAATAGACAGTCAGCGAGCTGAGAACTAAGTACCAGCCCCAAAAAATCCTGTTGACAGAAAAAAAACTCCAGTCCTGCAAGGTCATTATGTCCCTACCAAGACACAACATAAAAAGTAAAATAACTCGGTATTCGGAAATACGAAAGGATCACTTTAAACAAATTTAAAGAAAGCTGTATTAAAATAAAGCCTCAAAACGGGATAAAATAAAGTAGTATCAAAAAAATATATAACAAAAGACAATATATGAACAGCCAAAACATAAGCTTAATGAAACCTTATTTCAAATGTATATTAACAGAAGAAAAAACTTGATCAAATAAGAAATATAAGTTTTAGACTTCATCCTTCAGAAACTCGTTTGCATCTTCAACTGAATGGATTCTATTTTGCAATCCGTTCTTGAAAACAATACACAGACGTGCGGGGAACTGAAGGGATGGTTTATATCCTTTATTATAAAATTCCAACATAACATGTTTATATTTCATGCGATCAGCCAAAACTTCAGGCGAATAGTCTTCCACAGATCTAGCCTTGTAATTTTGGAAATCGATCATTCCTTGTCTCCGGGTATGGCGAATTAAAAGGTCCTTAATACGAAATTCATGAAAGGCTAGTCCCGACCGATCTGGATTTCGCTGCCAAGGACAATGGCTTCAAAGTCAGAGAGCGAAAAGCTCGATCGAGCTTCGGATCGGAAGTGAATAAATCAGGGAAAAGCTGCTTCAGAAAGCTTGCAAAAAACTTCGTAGGGTCAGCGCCTTCAATTGATTCTTCAAGACCCAGGATTCGCAAGTTATTTCTCCTGTTTCTATTTTCGAGACTGATGATCCTTCTCAGCATTTTATCATTGGATAAAGATAACTCTTTGCAGAGTTTAATTGTATCTTCAACGTCCTCTTCAAGTGTCATTAGCTTCACAGTATTCTCCTGAATTTGGTTCTCATGCTGAAATAAAGTTCATTGAATTGTATCCAATTTGCTGTTGAGCCGTTGAAACTCCTCAGAGAATTCCTACTTTTGCCGTTTAAGGAAGTCACTGATTGAATCCAAAGACTCTTTCTTTTGCAAATGCTTTGGTCCTTTTCCCAGCCACAGTAAAGCAGTATTGAAGTATTATAATAAGGTTTCAAAAGAAAGACTGGTAGAGACAATTAAGTAAACAGGGTAGGAGCAATTGAAAAGCGACCAACAGGGCTCTGACTGCTTCTTATATCTTACATATGCTTCCTTCTTCCGCTTGACGAGTTGCCTCACGTGTTTCATCAGCCACAGTTCCCTTTTCCTACCATTTTTTCCTTGCCTCAGTGGGACAAACCTATCCTGAACCCAGCACAAGTGGTCCCTAAACTTCCTCCACATTACTTCTGTGCTTTCACCTTTCAACATCTGTTTCCAATTTACTCTTGCTAGTTCCTGCCTCATCCATTCATAGTTAGCCCTTCCCCAGTTAAGCACTTTCCCATTTTGTCTGTTTTTATCCTTTTCCATAACTATGCTGAAGCTAAGGGAGTTGTGGTCACTCTCACCAAAATGCTCCCCCACAACGAGGTCTGCCACCTGACCAGGTTCATTACCGAGAACTAGATCCAGTATGGCCTCTCCTCTCGTTGGCCGGTCCACATACTGTGTCAGGAATCCTTCTTGAACACACCTGACAAATTCAGCCCCGTCTATCCCCCTTGCAGTCAAGAGGTGCCAGTCAATATGAGGGAAGTTAAAATCACCCATAACTACAACCCTGCATTTCCTGCACCATTCTAAAATCTGCCTGCTTATCTGCTCCTCGGTGTCCCGAGGGCTATTTGGGGGCCAATAGACTGCTCCCAGCACAGTGATTGATCCCTTCCTCTTTCTGACTTCCACCCACACCCCCTCTCAGTGGACACTCCCTCTGCAGCGTCCTCCCTTTCTACAGCCATGATACTATCCCTGACCAGTAACGCTACTCCCCCACTTTTCTACCTCCCATACTATTCCTTTTAAACACCTAAACCCCGGTACCTGCATCAGCCAATCCTGCCCTTCCTCCAGCCAAGTTTCAGTAACGGCCACAACATCGTAGTTCCACGTACTGATCCATTCTCTAAGTTCATCCCCTTTATTCCTAATACTCCTAGCATTGAAATAGACACATTTCAGCTCCTCTAACTGGCTACATTTATGTTTTGTCCCCTGCCAGTCCTTCCTCACCAACTCAGAACACATAGCATCATGCCCTTGTCCTTCTACCCTAATCTCTGCACTCACATTCTGATTCCCACCCCCCTGCCAAACTAGTTTAAACCCTCCCCAACAGCTCTAACAAACCTGCCCACCAGGATATTGGTCCCTTTCCAGTTCAGGTGCAGCCCGTCCTTGTTATACAGGTCAGACCTTCCCCAGAAGAGATCCCAATGATCCAGAAATCTGAACCCCTGCCCCCTGCACCAACTCTTCAGCCACACATTCAACTGCCATGACTTCCTTTTCCTACCCTCTCTGTCTCGTGGCACAGGCAGCAATCCTGAGATTACCACCCTTGAGGTCCTGCTTTTTAACTTTTTCCCCTAACTCGCTATTTTCCTTCTTCAGGGTCTCATCCCTACTCCTATCTTATGTCATTGGTCCCCACGTGGACCACACAATCTGGCTGCTCACCCTCTCTCCTGAGAATACCGAGAACTCCATCCGAGATATCGTGGACCCTGGTACCAGGGAGGCAACAGACCATCCGGGATTCTCCATCTTTCCCACAGAACCTCTTAACTGTCCCCTTAAATATTGAATCCCCTATCACTACTGCTCTCCACTTTTCCCTCCTTCCTTTCTGAGCTGAGGGTCCAGTCTCGGTGCCAGACACACAACCACTGCAACTTGTCCCTGGTAGGTCGTCCCCACCAACAGAATCCAAAATAGTACGCTTATTGTTGATGGGAACGGCCACAGGGATGCTCTGCTCTTTCTGTCTATTCCCCTTCCCTCTCCTGACAGTCACCTGACCTGTCTCCTGGCTTTTAGGGCTGACTGTCTCCCTGAAACTCTGATCTATTACTGCCTCTGCCCCCCGAACGATCTGATTTGACAGGAGCTGCAGCTGGATGCACCTCTTGCAGGTGTAGACATCGGAGACAATTGTGTTGTCCCTGACTTCCCACATCCTACAATCGGAGCACTGGACTGCCCTATCTACTGCCTCCATTACTAACTCCTAAATTAATTAATTAAATAAACTTACCCAGCCTTACCTTACTGGGAGCAAGCTCATCCTCTGCCTCTGCTCGCTGAAATCTCTTGAGCCAAAGTCTCAAAGCTCCACTCCTTCACTGGCCCACTCACTCACTGGCCGCTTCGCTTGAGCTGCCCCTCTTTTTATTTGTTTGTTGAGTTTTTCAATTTTCAATTGCTCAATCAAACTGCTTGGACACCTGACCTCGACTGACCAATCAGCTGCTTTCTGCTGAGTCGAGCTATCGAAATCTTGATTGACATGATTGCACAATCCAGCTGCCAAAACTGCCAGAACCTCTCGAGCCAAAGCCTCAAAACTCCACTCCTTCAGTGGCCGCTCTCCACTCCAGTCCATATAAAACTCCAGTCCCATTAAAGGTGAATATGCAGCAGAAGAAACTCCTCCCATGTTCAGTCACCAGGGTGCAGAATTGGGTGTGGTGAGCAGCAGCAATAATTGCAGAGTTCAGCACCAACAGTCACTTTCAAAATTGCATTCAGCAACGGTGATGGACAAATATCCAGCAGGCAGGTTGTTGAAACTTTCTCCCCAGTGCAGAAATCGTGCTTGACTAATCTTCTGGAAATTTTTGAGGATGTAAGTATGAAAATGGACAAGGGAGAGCCAGTGGATGTAGTGTACCTGGACTTTCAGAAAGCCTTTGATAACGTCCCACATAGGAGATTAGAGGGCAAAATTAGGGCACATGGTATTGAGGGCAGAGTACTGACATGGATTGAAAATTGGCTGGCTGACAGAAAACAAAGAGTAGCGATTAACGGGTCCCTTTTGGAATGGCAGGCGGTGACCAGTGGGGTACCGCAGCTGTTTACAATATATATTAATGATTTAGATGAAGGGATTAAAAGTAACATTAGCAAATTTGCCGATGACACAAAGCTGGGTGGCAGTGTGAAATATGAAGAGGATGTTATGAGAATGCAGGGTGACTTGGACAGGCTGGGTGAGTGGGCAGATGCATGACAAATGCAGTTTAATGTGGATAAATGTGGGGTTATCCACTTTGGTGGTAAGAACGGGAAGGCAGATTATTATCTAAATGGAGTCAAGTTAGGAAAAGGGGAAGTACAACGAGATCTAGGTATCCTTGTTCATCAGTCACTGAAAGTAAGCATGCAGGTACAGCAGGCAGTGAAGAAAGCTAATGGCATGCTGGCCTTCAGAACAAGGGGAATTGAGTATAGGAGCAAAGAAGTCCTTCTGCAGCTGTACAGGGCCCTAGTGAGACCACACCTGGAGTACTGTGTGCAGTTTTGGTCTCCAAATTTGAGGAAGGATATCCTTGCTATTGAAAGGGTGCAGCATAGGTTCACAAGGTTATTTCCCGGGATGGTGGGACTGTCATACGTTGAATGATTGGAGCAACTGAGCTTGTATACACTGGAATTTAGAAGTCTGAGAGGGGATCTTATTGAAAAATATACGATTATTAAGGGATTGGACATGCTGGAGGCAGGAAGCATGTTCCCGCTGATGGGTGAGTCCAGAACCAGAGGCCACAGTTTAAGAATAAGGGGTAGGCCATTTAGAATGGAATTGAGGAAAAATTTTTTCACCCAGAGAGTGGTGGATATAGGGAATGCTCTGCCCCAGAAGGCTGTGGAGGCCAAGTCTCTGGATGCTTTCAAGAAAGGAGAGGGATAGAGCTCTTCAAGATAGTGGAATCAAAGGTTATGGGGATAAGGCAGGAACAGGGTACTGATTGTGAATGATCAGCCACGATCACAGTGAATGGCAGAGCTGGCTCGAAGGGCCAAATGGCCTACTCCTGCACCTATTGTCTATTGTGAACCTGGTAGTGTGTCACAACTGTAACACGCTGTGAGGTTTCAGTGTTAATGTAATGGTCTCTCTGTAATGTATCACTGCTGAGGTAACGGTTTCTCTGCAGCAGCAATGTTTAGGTGACGACAAGAGATAACAGGGTTTTGAAGTGCAGGGCTATCCAATGAGAGAAATGTTCTTTCTTGTGAGTTTGGAAGAGAGATTTGGTCTTTTGCCGGGGAGAGAAGAGAAGACATGAATGGAGTGGGCCATTTTCCTTTATTTTTTCTTTTCTAACCCTATAGTCAAAGTAAGAACTACAAAGCCCAATCGTTTAATCGCAATTGTGTACCGTTTGTTATTTCAGGGTACTGATTTGTAACGGGGGTCACATCACGCAGCATCCACCCAAATGAGATTTCTTAAGTTTGGCCGGGCTGGGGGGCTATCACCCCGATGTTAAGCTTCTAGCTGAAGTGAGAGTTACATAAGGTTAGATGACTGAGCAAATCGCTTCCCACATTCACAGCAGGTGAACGGCCTCTACCCAATGTGAACTCAATGATGGACATATGGTGGTGGTGGCTGAGAGAATCTCTTCCCAAAGTCCGAGCAGGAGATCGGCCTCTACCCAGTGTGAACACGCTGGTGTCTCTGTAGATGAGACAACCGAGTGAATCCCTTCCCACAGTCTGAGCAGGTGAACGGCCTCTCTCCAGTGTGAACTTGCTGGTGACTCAGTAGTTGAGATGATGAAGTAAATCCCTTTCCACAGTCTGAACAGGTGAATGGCCTCTCTCCAGTGTGAACTCCCTGGTGCACCTTCAGTTGAGATAACTGAGTGAATCCCTTCCCACAGACTGAGCAGGTGAATGGCCGCTCCCCACTGTGAACTCGCTGGTGTGCCATTAGGGCGGATGACTGAGTGAATCCCTTCCCACAGTCCGAGCAGGTGAACGGCCTCTCCCCAGTGTGAAATCGCTGATGTACCTTCAGTGCAGATGAGCAAGTGAATCCCTTCCCACAGTCTGAGCAGGTGAACGGCCTCTCTCCAGTATGAACTCGCTGGTGTACCTTCAGTTCAGACGATTGAGTGAATCCCTTCCCACAGTCTGAGCAGGTGAACGGCCTCTCCCCAGTGTGAAATCGCTGATGTACCTTCAGTTGGGATGAGCAAGTGAATCCTTTCCCACAGTCTGAGCAGGTGAACAGCCCTTCTCCAGTGTGAACTCGCTGATGTACCTTCAGTTCAGATGACTGAATGAATCCCTTCCCACAGTTTGAGCAGATGAACGGCCTCTCCCCAGTGTGAACTCGCTGATGTACCTTCAATTGGGATGAGCAAGTGAATCCCTTCCCACAGTCCGAGCAGGTGAACGGCCTCTCCCCAGTGTGAACTCGCTGATGTACCTTCAGGTGGGATGAGCAAGTGAATCCCTTCCCACAGTTTGAGCAGGTGAACGGCCTCTCCCCAGTGTGAACTGACTGATGTGTCAGTAGGTTGGATGACCGAGTGAATCCCTTCCCACACACTGAGCAAGTGAACGGCCTGTCTCCAGTGTGAACTTGCTGGTGTACCAACAGTTCAGATGACTGAGTGAATCCCTTTCCGCAGGTTAAGCAGGTGAACATCCACTCCCCAGTGTGAACTTGCTGATGTACCTTCAGTTGAGATGATCGAGTGAATCCCTTCCCACAGTCGGAGCAGGTGAACGGCCTCTCCCCAGTGTGAACTCTCTGATGTACCTTCAGCTGGTATGATCGAGTGAATCCCTTCCCACAATCCGAGCAGATGAATGGCCTCTCACCAGTGTGAATTCGCTGATGTACCTTCAGGTGGGATGAGCAAGTGAATCCCTTCCTACACACTGAGCAGGCAAACGGCCTCTCCCTGGTGTGAACAGACCAGTGTGCTTGTAGGTGGGATGATCGAGTGAATCCCTTCCCACACACTGAGCAGGCGAACGGCCTCTCCCCAGTGTGAATTTGCTGGTGTCTCTGTAGAACAGAGGACGAAGTGAATCCCTTCCCACAGTCTGAGCAGGTGAACGGCCTCTCCCCAGTGTGAACTCGCTGATGCACCTTCAGTTGGGATGAGCAAGTGAATCCCTTCCCGCAGTCTGAGCACGTGAACGCCCTCTCGCCACTGTGAACTGACCGGTGTATCAGTAGTTTATATGATTCAGTGAATCCCTTCCCACAGTCTGAGCAGGTGAATGGCTGCTCCCCAGTGTGAACTCGCTGGTGCACCCTCAGTTGGGATGAGCAAGTGAATCCCTTCCGACAGTCTGAGCAGGTGAACGGCCACTCCCCGGTGTGAACTCGTTGGTGAGCCATTAGGCCAGATGACCGAGTGAATCCTTTACCACAAGTTCAGCAGATGACCAGCCTCTGCTCAGTATGAACTGACTCATGTGTCCACAGGTGGGTAGACTGACTGAGTCCCTTCTCACACACAGAACAGGTGAATTTGCTGATGCACCTTCAGTTGAAATGACCGAGTGAATCCATTCCCACTGTCTGAGCAGATGAATGGCCTCTCCCCTGTGTAAAATGACGGGCATGCCAGTCGGTCAGATGACAATCCCTCCCCACAGTCTGAGCAGGAAGGATGATCGAGTGAATCCCTTGCTCCTCTTCTTAAGTATCTGGACAGAGACAGCAAAACTGGTGTGTTGTGTTCGAGATTCACGTAGACAAATTCCTTGTCATTTTTAACCTGTAAAAATATTTGCGAAATCCATCAATGGGTGTTGGACAATATTTCAGATGAGATCCCTTGAGTTGTCAAGGTGTGATCTGGCATCTCACTGTTACAGTGAAGTTCAACCCAAGTTGGAGAGAGAAATCACCTTCTAACTGGGCACAGTGCTGGTATCTGGAATGACCAACATATTCTTTGATACTGTTCCTGTCTCTATAATTTCTGCCATCTCCAATCAGTGACCTGGCTCAGTTTGACACTCTCCATTGTTATTATTCCCTGTTCCCAATGAGCTGCATGGGTTCATGGCCCCACAATAGCTGATACACTCTCACACAAATAGCCGGCAGTGCATTCCACACACCCACCACTGTGTGTAAAAAACTTACCCCTGATATCCCCTTGGGATCTATTTCCAAGCATCTTAAAACTAAGCCCCCTCGTGTTAGCCATTTCAGCCCTGGGAAAGAATCCTCTGGCTACCCACATGATCACTGCTGCTCATCATTTTATACACCTAAAAAAGGCTTGAAACATAAATAAGGAAATTATACATTGCTTTGAGAATTTGTTGGAAGTATATAAAATTATAAGGGTACAGATAGGGTAAATGCAAGCATGTTTTTCTACTCAGGTTGGGTGGGATGACAACCAGATTTCATGGGTAAGTGGGGACGGTGAAGATTTAACGGGAACATTTGGAAAAGCTCTTCACTGAAATGGTCGTGAGAGTATGGAATGAGCTGTCAGCACAAGTGGTGAATACAAGCTCAGTTTCACCATTTAAAAGAAGTTTGGATGGGAGCCAGGATGGTAGGGGTATGGAGGGCGATGGTCCCGTTGCTGGTAGTTGCATCAGACAGCTTAGATGTTTTTTCAGCATTGACTAGATGGGCTAAATAGCCTGTTTCTGTACTGAACATTCCCATGTTTCTATGACAGAGAAGCTGGCCAAACTTGGTTGGAAGGGAAAAGGTAGGAGTGACAATGGAGCAGCAATGGCTGGAATTTCTGGGAGCCGAGTGATAGATACATCCCAAAGAAGTGGAAGCATTGGAAAGACAGGAGGACACAACTGTGGATGAAATGAGAAGCCAAAGCCAATATAAAATCCAAAGAGAGGGCAAACAAAAGAGCAAAAAGTATTGGGAAGCTTTCAGAAACTAACAGAAGACAACTAAAAAAAAGTCGGAAGAGCTCGGGGGTGGAATCATGATATTGTAGTCATTAATGAGTCTTGGTAGCACCCAACAGTCTGAGACATTTGGAGGAACAAAATATCTGGGGCCTCAATATCTCTTGAAAACCGAGGTTCCCTGCACCAGTTACCTTTCGACTTTTATTTTGGCATGCACATACAAACTGGACACCCTCAAAATTTCACTTCTGAAGGCCTCCCACTTACAAATACTCCTTTGCCAGAGAACAGCCTGTCCCAAACCACACTTGTCAGATCCTTTCTAATATCATCAAAATTGAGATTTCTCCAATTTATAATCTCAACCCGTGGTCCAGACCTCCCTTTTGCCATATTTACTTTGAATCTCATGGCATTATGATCACTACTTTCTGTCAGCAGCCCTGGATCATTTCCTAACAGCTTATTGCACACTTCTATGTTGGGAATTCTACGAACTGATTAAGGACACATTTGACAAATTCTACCCCATCTAGTCCTTTTCCAGTATGGGAGTCCCAGTCAATATATGCAAAGTTAAAATCACTTACTGAATCAACCTTTGTTTCTTGGCATGGTCTGCAATCTCTCTACAAATTTGTTCCTCTAAATCCCTCAGACTGTTGGGTGCAATCAAGTCCCAATAATGGCTACAATATCATAATTCCCGGTCCTGAACTCATCTGGCTTTCCTACGATGCTTCTTGCATTGTGATATACACAGCTCAGCACATTCATCGCACCATGCTCAACCATTTGATTGCTGACTCTGAGGTCTGAACAACATCTGACTGGTGTCCAAGAAAACAAACTCTCGCTCATTGTCACAAAGATAAAGGAGCTGATTGTGGACGACAGGAGGAATGGAGACAGGCTAACCCGTATTAACATCAATGGATCTGGGGTTGAGAGGGTGAACAGCTTTAAGTTCCTTGGCATAAACATCACCAAGGATCTCATATTGTCTGTACATACCGGCTGTGTTGTAAAAAAAGCACAACAGCACCTCTTTCACCTCAGATGGTTGAAGAAGTTTGGGATGGGGCGCCAAATCCTAAGAACTTTCTACAGGGACACAATTGAGAGCATCCTGACTAGCTGCATCACTGCCTAGTATGGGAACTGTACTTTCCTTAATCGCAGGAACCTGCAGAGAGTGGTGTGGACAGCCCAGCGCATCTGTAGATGTGAACTTCCCACTATTCTGGAAATTTACAAAGACAGGTGTGTAAAAAGGGCCCAAAGGATACTGGGGACCCAAATCACCACAATCACAAACTGTTCCTGCTGCTACCATCCAGGAAATGGTACCACAGCAAAAGACCCCTCTTCTACCTGGCCATCAGACTGATTAATTCATGCTGATACAATTGCATTTTTATATTACATTGACTGTCCTATGTACAAATATTTATTATAATTTACTATAAATTACACATTGCACATTTAGATGGAGACGTAACGTAAAGATTTCTACTACTCATGTATATGAAGGGTGTACGTAATAAAGTCAATTCAATTCACCCTCTCCACTATCCGTTCTGTCATTTTTGCTCCCATTCCCCCTGCAACTTATTTTAACCACATCACCCTCTCCCCCCACTCTAGCACTAGCAAGCCTTATCACTAGGATATTGGTCCCCTCTTGTTCTGTTCCTCTAACTAACGAATCCCCTATCACCCCTTTGACTTTCCTCTGCCAGGTAATTCCCCGCAAAAGTTTCTAAAGTGGTCCACCTGCTGTTGTGTGGGACAGCAACAAGAGTACTCTGCGATGGCTATTTAACCTCATTCCCCTTCCTGACTCTCACCCAGTTTCCTGTATCCTGCACCTTGGGTGTAACTCACCTCTTTTCATGTCATATCTATCACCCCCTCTGACTCCCAGCTGATCCAGAATTCATCCACTTCAAGTTCCAACTCCGTAAAGTGCAGGGTTACAAGGGCATCAGGGACACTGGAGGTCTCCCCACCTTCTCACCAATGTCTCCTCTAATTTGTAATGACCAGTGTGCACATAAATCTTGTACTGTGCATTCTTTTACCCAGTGACAACATGTGCACTGTGAATTTTATATAGAGAGGTACTCCTTTCAACAGCCAGCATATCATTGTCAGGAAGAACTTTGATCTCCTTTGGGTTCGATCGAGTTCATCTGCACTCTCTCACACAACCTATGTAGCAGGCCCGTAATGGGCAATGAAGGATTTTTTCACCAGAACTTTTGCACATTGTCCATGTGTCTCTCTTGCTAAATGACGCTTTAAAAACTCAGATTTCCAAATATCACTCCACTTCTTCCCACTTGCAAGTTCTCCAGCAACTTTTGCATCACCACAATACACACAGGTAACACCAGTTTCTGTATGGTACATAAATATTTCCACTGAACCCTCCCCCAGGTGACTGATGGTGGTGAACTCAGTGATGGCAATGCCAATGAATATGAAGTATTATGTCTTATTGGAGTCTGGCACATTTGTGATGTGAAAGCTACTTGTTGCCCAGGGCAAAGGTGTTTGATATCATTATGTACCCAGAGAGAGTGGGACAAAACATGTTCTCACGGGTAGAAAAGTCCAGAACAAGAGGGGGTAGAACAAGCAACAGACACAAAATGCTGGAGGAACTCAGCAGGCCAGGCAGCATCTATGGAAAAGAGTACTAATGCTGAGTTCCTCCAGCAATTTGTGTGTGTTGCTCGGATTTCCAGCATCTGCAGATTTTCTCTTGTTTGTGACTGGAGGCAGAACAAAGGTGATTTTCTCAACAGCTGATGTAAAAGATTTTGTTCCCTTTCTCCGAGTTCCCGATCCTTGCATTTAGACAGCTGGAGCTCAGCTCTGTCTGAGAGATCCATCGGTTCCCATTCCCTCATCAGCCGGAAGCTCCCCGGGGCCCGTGTACGGATGGTGGGGCTGAGAGAGAGGGAAGAGAGCAGGACTGTCCCGGGATTGCGGGTCACGGAGTCCGGAGCTCACAGCAACTACCCGAAGTCGGTGTTGAAAACGCCCGCCCGGTGAGACCCCCAACCCGGAGATCCCTTCTTACCTCAACCGATCATCCGGGGCCTTTTGTGCACCGCGCGCTGGTGAGCTCGAGCTTGGTCGGTTTAACGGCTGGGCTACTAATCACGTGACCAGCCCCTCCCCCACCGCCGTCAACAGAGGTTTCATGAGCTGCGCTATTCCCATTGGTGCGAAGCGATGTCAATCACTGCTTCCAACCATTAGCGAAGGCGGACCAACCGAGAGGGCGTTCCCCCCGCTGACACCGTCTCCCGAACTTTCCGTCACGGCGGGACAACCGTCAAAGTAAATGTCCGCTTTCTGATTTATTTCCATTTCCCTCCGAGGGAAGTTGGGGCGTTTGTGAAGCGTCTCCTGCGGCCGGAGTCTGATGTGTCGCTGAGAGGTAGGAGGAGACCGCTCGGCCCGTCGGTTTGATGCCGGTTCCCCGGGGAGGGAGAGGGGGATTTTATTGAAAGGATGAAGACGGTGAGAGAGGGGGCGGACAGGATGTTTGTCCCGGTGGGGACAGGAGGGGCTCATCTGTGGAAATGTCTGAGCCCACGGTGGTGGCGAGCAGAGGGATTCACCACATTGGGGGGCAAACACCGGCAGACTGTTGCCCTGCAAGCGGGGCCAATGGTCCGGGCAAAGTGACAATTATTTGTGTTTTGTTGAGACTGTACCTGGAATATGGTGTAAAATCCCGCTCCCCACACTAACACGGGTCATACAGACCAAAGAACAAACTGCCGGAGGAACTCAGTGGGTCGGGCAGCATCTGTGGAGGGAAATGGACTGTCAACATTTCGGGCCGAGACCCTCCCTCTGGACTGAGAGTGGACGGGAAATCGTCAGAGAAAAGAGGTGAGGGGTGGGGATGGGGCAAGAGCTGGGGAGTGAGAGGTGGATCCAGGTGAGGGGGAGGTGAGAAGGTGGAAATAGTGACGGGGGTGGGAGGTGAGTGTTTGGGGCAACACGGGGCTGCAGAAGATTGAAATTAATTCCATAGCGGATTAACAAAGAGGTTGGAGAGTATTTGTTATAGAGAGTGCAATGAAGATTCACCAGACTGATCCCTGGAGTGGTGGGGTCATCATATGAAGAAAGATCAAATGTGATAACCCTTTCATTTAGAGAATCGAGGACTGAGGGGTGACCACATCGAAATGCACAACATCATTACTGGTTGAACCAGGGATCCCAGTCTCTGAAAAAGGGGGTGGACTGTCTGGGACTGAGATGAGGGGAAATGTCTCCACTCCGAGGGTGGTGAATGTCTGTAAATCCCCACCACAGAGGGCGGTGAAGACTCAGTGATCGTCCTCACATAAAACAGAGGTCAGCAGATGTGTGGAGACTGAAGGGGTCGAGGAAATGAGGATCGGGCAGAAACATGTGGCTGAGATGGGAGAGCAGCCATCATCTTGTTGATGGTTAGAGGGGCTGAATGGCCACCTCCTGCTGTTTCTCACTTGATGTTTCAGTGTTCCTGTCCAGTGAGGCTGGAGAAATGTGAATAGAAATTAGTGTTTATACACATGAACGGATTTAAATGTTTTGGGTCTGAATTGTGTGTTGGACCGGGATGGGAATCGAGCCTGTGACTTGGTGACCTGGGGGTGGAAGGAAAGGGACAGGGAAAATATGGAGGGAAAAGGTAAAAATAGGTGTAAATATGGAATGATGTGGGAAACGCGGCGGATGGGTTGGACAACGTGTGAGGGGCGAGGAGCAGAGTCACCGGATCAGATGGGAGACTCTCCACCCGTCAGGTGATCCTGTTTCCTGTTCACATTTTTCCACAGATCTGCAGCATCTGCCGGTCACTGTTCTACGTGTCCATGTAGCTTCATCTTTCACCCGTTCAGACAAGGCACTGAGATCCGGATCCGTCACATCCTCTCGTTGTGGGTGGACAATGTTTTATTCTGCAATATTTTCAGCATATAACCATATAACAATTGCAGCGTGGAAACAGGCCATCTCGGCCCTTCTAGTCCGTGCTGAATGCTTACTCTCACCTTGTCCCAGGCCTTTGCCCATAACCACTGGGACTAGGCCTCATTCCACTGTTTTTATCTGCTGAAGAGCAGCCAATGTTTCTGGCTGTAGGACTCATTTATGTGAGAATTTAGCCTTTTGTATTTATCTGAGCTTTTCATAAGTTTAGTTATAGTTTAGTACAGTTTAGTTCAGCTTCACTCCAGAATTTCCAAAGCCACAACCCATTCAGTCAAATAGTTCCACACAATTAAAATAGCTTACAGTATTACATTTTTAAAATTCTTATTTTGTACTACTTACATAATTTAACTATTTGATATGTATATTCTTATTTTAAATCACAATGGTTAAAATCTGTTGTTACAAATTAGGTTCTACTGCTGACATAGAGACAACAAATTACATGACATCTGCCGGTGCTATTAAACCTGATTCTGAAATTGGTCTGGGAGACCCACCACCGGTCACCTGATCCTAGTTACCACAGATCGTAATGTGAGTTTGAAGCCTTTTCTATTTATTTGCATTCCTCAGAAATGACAACAGTTAAGTTTCCTTCTGTGGTTCCAGAGCAGAAGCTCAGTCTGTCTAATATTTCCACACAATTAAAATGGGGAATTTGTTTATTCTTATCAGGTACTGAGCTACAGTGAAAATCTTGCTCGACCTACCATCCACACAGATCAATTCATTACAACAGTACATTGAGCTCATATACGATAAAACAATAACTGTAACAAAGCATTATGGCTGCAGAGAAAGTGCAGTGCAGATAGACATATGGGGCAGGGTCACGTCGAGTTACATTGTGAGGTCGAGTCCATTTTATTGGACTGGAGACCATTCATTTGGCTTACAATCGCAAACAGGAAGCCGTCCATGAGCCTAGTGGTATGCGTTTTAAGGCTTTTGTATCTCTTCCACGATGTGGGATTGGGTTTGCAACAATAATGTCCAAAGTTGTGGGCATCCTTGAGTACACGGCCTGCTTTCCCGAGGCAGGGGAAGTGTAGGAAGAGTCCACAGAGGGGAGGCTTGTTTCTATGATGTTTCCAGATGAGACCAAAGTTCTCTGCAGTTCCTTGCAGTCATGGGCAGAGCTTTAGCCATACGAAAGCGTGAAGTATCGACAAGAAGCTCAGAGACGTCGGCCTTCACCCTGCCTTGTGAAGCTGGATCCTGGACTTCCTGTCAGATGGCTGGCAGGTGGTAAGAGTGGGCTCCCTCACCTCTTGTCTCTCTGACCCTCAGCACACATGCCTCACAGGGTTGTCTCCTTGGCCCCCTCCTTTACTCTCTGTACACCCATGACTTGTGTCGCCACCCACAGCACCAATCTGTTAATTAAATTTGCTGACAACACTACATTGATTGGCCTAATCCCAAATAACAACTTTCAATCGATCAAATGCTTCCTGACAAGGCTCAGTCCAAACAAACTTTTCACCCTTCTTCAGGAGATTAGTCAGAGGAAGAGTGATATCAGCAAAGTTCTTACAGAACTTACGATAATATCCAACCATTCCCAGAAACCTTCCAAGAGCCTTCTTACCAGTCTGTCACAAAAACTGTGTGTCATCTGTCGAAGAAAAATAACAAGATGACTTGAGTGGCAAAAATAGATTGAGGTGCTTTTATTTACAAAAATAGTGGAAAAACAAAAACTTGAATGTCCACATCAAAACAAGAAGATTTTTTATATATATACAGCTTGCAATTGTCACCTGTCTGGTTAACAGCCACCCTCAGATTAAATAAAAAAACAACCCAAAGCCTTGGTAACCCGAGGCTTATAACTGCTAAACCAATCCCCCTAGACTAACCAAAAGCTAATTAACTCAATTATCTTCCATTTCACACAATCTGAAACTCTACCACCAGTTCTCACAATAAACACATATACTTCATCACAGGATTCACCATTTCCTGGTTAAATAACTTAAATAAACCCCAAAACTTTACCACAAGATGAGTAATTAGGTAACGTAACCCTTGTCCCAGGTAAAGATGGTATCCTCCACCATCGGCACACCTGTGCAGGTTGCTGCTGCCTCTATATAAGACAGCTCTATGCAGCAGCTCTGTTTCAGACCCAGTGACTGTGGAGGAGAGAGACGTCAGATTATCATGACACTTGGGCAAAACACTTATTGGAAAGATGAATATGAATAAATTGACCTGAGATAATAAAACTGTGACAGTGTGTTTCTTTTTTTCATACCTATTATTGCTGGGGTTGAGTGTAAAATCGTGACTGTTGATTTATTGAGATGCATTCACTCACCACAATAACAGAGGGGAATAATGAGTGTGGATGACCCTTTGAGTGTTTTACCGAGTGTACCATGAGACGTCTGTAATCAGTGACGGGCCTTCGTCACACAGTCGGAATAGGAACTTCAGAAATTGCCTGGATTTTGCCTGCACAGGAGCCAACTTGCCTTGACCTACAACACAGCCAAGATAGATCACAGAGGCATGGCCAAATTCACTCTTAGCTAAGTCAACTGTAAGGTTGGCCTTGGAAAGCCTGTCAAACAGCTTTTCTACTACAGAGATATGCTCTTCCCAAGTGTCACTCCCTGTGACTAAGTCATCAATATAGGCATCTGTGTGCCCTAACCCTTGAATTACAGAATCAATCATTCTCTGGAATGTTCCTGAAGCATATTTCATTCCAAATAGCGAAACATTGTATTCATACAACCCAGAAGGTGTAACAAATGCAGAAATTTCTCTACCTCAGTCCGTCAATGGAACACACCAATACCCTTTCAACAGATCAATCTTTGTAAGAAATTACCTTTTCCAACCTTATCGATGCAATCAACCACCCTAGGAATAGAATAGGCATCTGTTTTTGTTACTGCATTTACCTTCCTATAATCAGTGCAAAATCTAACACTACCATCAGGTTTGGGCACAATAACACAGGGTGAGCTCCAATCTGATGTTGAAGGCCTAATAATACCATTTTCAGCATATATTCAATTTCTTGCTCGGCCAATTTACACTTCTCTACATTCATGTGATATGGGTGTTGTTTAATCGGTTTGGCTTGACCAATATCTACGTCATGTACTGCAACCGTGGTTTACTTGGGAACATCGGGAAATAAATCTTTAAACTTCAGAATTAATTCCTTCAGCTGTTGTTGTTGCTTTGGCTGCAGATGAGCCAACTTGTTGTCAATGTTTTCGAGAACAACCGAGTTCATTAGCCTAACTGGGACCATGTTTGGCTTGTGAAAAGTTTCAGACGAGTCAATTGTTTCATTCTCAGGGTTGCCAGATTGATATGTTTGACAACGCTCACCGATGGTGCCTGCTTGTCAGAATAAGGCTTTATCATATTGATGTGTACCACCCGTGTTAGTTTACGTTGGTCGTGTGTTTTAATAACATAATTCACATTATTAATTTGAGAGACTATTTCATACAGTCCATTGAATTTTGCTTGAAGTGGATTCGTTAACATTGGAGATAAGGCAAGAACATTATCCCCCACCTTGTATTTTCTTTTGTTTTGGTCTGCTTATCATACCAACACTTCATTTTGTTTTGAGAAATCTTTAAGTTTTGTCTCGCTGGACGACAGGCTTGGTGTAGTTTATTTTTGAACTTCAAAACATAGTCTAACAAGTTAACATATACATCCCCCTCAATCCACTGTTCCTTTAACAAGGTCAAAGGTCCTCTCACTCCATGACCAAATACAAGTTCAAATGGACTAAAGCCCAGTGACTCCTGTACCAACTCTCTTAAGCCTGATTTATACTTGTGCGTCAAGTGTACGCCATTGGCACCACGTACCCTACGCCGTACCCACGCTGTACCCTACGCCGCAGGGTAACGTGCACCTCCTCAAAAAAGTAACTCACGCGTCGCGGCGACGTAGACCGCAACAACTGTCATTGGTCCACTTGGTAGCATCGCATTTCCGGTTGCTTTTCTCTGCCATGTCTGTACACTGATGCGAAATAAATGGTTGGAGACAATGAACCAAATCGTCAAGTCTACCTGCCGACATGGGAAAATATTTGAAATGCATTTCCTCGTCCATGTCTCTCACGAAGAAACTCAACAGTGTCAGAGAAACTCCACGGCCAACTTGCATTTTGGTGGTGAAGTGCAGAGCGATGCAGTCACAACTACGCATGCTCGCTACGGCGTAGGGCTACGCAAAAATTAAATTGGGCCTACGGTGTAGGATACGGCGAATCCCGAATGCACAAGTATAAATCAGCCTTTACAGTGAACAAAAGCAAATGTATTCCTTCATCCCAGTTGTTTCCATTTTCAACACAATATGTCTTAATCATTGTTTTGACAGTAGAATGAAATCTTTCTAAAGCCCTTTGTGATTCCAGATGGTACGCAGACGATGCAATTTGTTTAGCTCCCAGTTCCTAAAATACCTGCTGGAATAATCGAGATGTAAAATTACTTCCTTGATCAGACTGGATTTCTTTAGGCAAACCAAATAAAGTAAAAAAAAAACTTGTTAAGAGCCTTCGCCACAGTTTCAGCTTTAATATTTCTGAGAGGTATTGCCTCTGGGAATCTGGATGCAGTACACATAATAGTTAGCAAATACTGATGGACAGTTTTAGTCTTTGGCAATAGGTCAACACAATCCACTATAAATTTGAAAAAGGGTTCACCGAATGCAGGTATGGGCTGGAGTGGGGCCACTGGGGTGACCTGATTAGGTTTACCCACAACTTGACAAGTGTGACAGGTTCTGCAAAAGGTCAAAACATCTTTCCTCAAATTCGGCAAGTAAAAGTCTTTCAGAATCCTGTTTACAGTTTTATTCTCTCCGAAATGGCCACCGAAGGGCATACTGTGGGCCAAAGTTAAAATTTCAGTCCTATGAACTTTAGGAACTACAACTTGGTGAACAATTGCCCATTCCTCACTCACAGGTATAGCAGGTGGCCTCCACTTCCTCATTAACACTCCATCCTTCAGATAATACCCTACTGTCATTTTCTTAATCTCATCATCTGAGAGAGATGTTTCTTATAAAGCTTCAATCTCAGGGTCTCGGTTCTGTTCTGCTATAAACTCCTTCCTGGACAGGGATAAATCTTTCTCCTCAGACTTAGTACTTGAATCCTGTTGAAACAATGAAGGCTGAAAGGTCCCTGACAAGTCATCATAACCTGAATCCTGGTCAACCTGATTTTGGCTATCATGGGTATCAGAATCATGCTGCACAGAACCGTCTGCATTGGCAGACTTTTTAGCCATACTTCGAGTTACTGCGATAAATGTTAAAATCCATCTGTGAGTCGTCAGTGGTTGGCTTAGTTGTCAACTGCACTGCAGGAACAACTTTACCATCTGCCAGCTCATTCCCAAACAGCAAAGTAACATCTTCCACTGGTAAACTGGAGCATAATCCAATCTTAACAGGTCCCGAAACCAACCCTGACTGTAAAGTTACCTTGTGCAATGGAACAGAAACAATGCTGCCCCCAATGCCTTTAATAAGATTTACCTCACCAGTGTCAGTCTCATCACCAAACTTTAGAAGGCTGTCTAATATAAGTGACTGAGAAGCCCCAGTATCTCGAAGAATTTTCACTGGTACCAGGGTTGACCCTTCCATTACTAATACAAACCCATCTGACATAAAATGATCGAATCCCTTAACTCGGTCAGACATCTCAGTCCTTAACTAAGCCACAACAGAATGTTCAGAACCTTGTGGGTTTACAGGTGCTTCAACATAGTCCCACATGCCTGTGATCAGTGTCTCCTTTTCCTTTTTCTTCTTCAGGACAGAACAATTAGCCATCATGTGACCAGCTTTCTTACAATAGTAACAAGGAAGACCAGAATATTTCTCCTTCAACTGCTTCCCTTCATCCTTAGTCTCATCACTAGTCCCAGCTTTAATTTCTGGTTTACTCTGGTTATCCCTGCTACTCTTTTGGAAACTCTTATTCTGGGTGAACTTAACGTTATGAGTTAAAGCAAACTTAACTGCTAATCTAGCAGACTCCTGCAAACTGGCAGCATCCTTTTCATTTAAATACATCTTTATGTCATCAGGGACGCACATTTTGAATTCTTCAATTAAAACCAACTCTTTCAAGCTGTTAAAAATCATCATTTACATTTTTATATGTGCACCAGCGGTCAAAACACACAAACTTCTATAAGCAAATTCCATATAAGTCTGGTTCACAGATTTCCTCAAATTTCTAAACTTTTGCCTGTATGCTTCTGGGACCAACTCGTAAGCTTTGAGCACAGCCTGTTTCACTATGTCATAATCAGCTGCTTCAACAACTGTCAAAGCAGAATAGGCTTGCTGAGCCTTCCCCTTAATTACACTTTGTAAGAGAATAGGCCAAACCTCTTTTGGCCATTTCAAAACCCTGAGCAAACTTCTCAAGATGCTGGAAGTATTTATCAACCTCTGCCTCGTCAAATGGAGACACCGATTTAACTTACCGACTGGCCTGAAACTTATCACCAGAGTCTAACGCTAGACCCCTTTGCTGCAATCTCTCTATCATTGCCAGCTCGAACAGCCTCTGTCTTTCTGCTTCCTCTCTGTTTTTCTGCGTCTTTAGCCTCAACCTGCCTCTGCCTTTCCACAGCCTCTATCTTTATTTTTTCTAACTTGTACGGGAGCTCAAGCTCACTAGGATTACTTTCAGGAAACACCTCCAACTCCTGCACTTTAAACACACCCTCAGATACATAATACTCAGCTATTTTCCTCTGCATCTGTGACCTCCTCATTGTCGATTTCACCTTAGCAAGTTTTAACCTTTTAGCAATACTCAGCAACTCAATCCTTCTGGTGTCCTCTAACACCTCAGAGGTTGGCGCTTCCAGACATCTATCAACATCCATTGCTGCGGATTTTCCATACACAAATAAATCAAAAGGGATTTCTCCAATGAAATCGATAATTAATCAATATGCCTCCAAATCTTTTCCTGTATTGGATGCAGGTCCCAATCTTGACCCCGTAACACTATAGAAATGAGTCAGCAGCAATAGACTACACCAAGAGTCTGTTTTTGATGTTAAATCCACTATCTTTATTAGTACCTACTAACAATACAGTAACTTAAGCAAGATAAACAAAAGTTAACAGTGTTATATGTATATATGTGGGTAAATATAACTCCCAAACTATTGAGCTCAGGGGAAACAAGGCTTGGAGTCTTGAGATGGTGAACTATGAAAGTTCAGTTCAACCACAGAATAGTTGAGGAGAGAGAGATATTTGTAATCCAGGGTAAATATCGAGAAAAGGCAATAACGTTGAATTCCACAGCATCCATGGTGGTAAAACGAGGGAACAGTCGCTGTAGATTTTATCTGTCGTCGTTCCAAATCCACATACAAATTATCACCAGAAGTGACTTGTCACAAGAGGTATCGTCTTCAAGTGAATTTCCACACCACACCCAGGCAAGGGTCAACACATAAGTGGTCTTCACAGGATACCCCAAATCAGATCCACTCCTATGGATCAAACGAGATGACAATCACACATTCAATGTATGCTGAATCGATAATTAACCCACCCTTGTGGGCAGAGGAAAGTTCGAAACAGTGACCCTTGGCCAGTAGTTCCCTTGTTCCAAACCTTCCATTTTTCCTCCTTCATCTCCATCTGACTGAGTATCTGTGTCCTTGGTTAAAACTAAACAAGCTGTGAGCGATGTAAACAAGCTGCAAGTCAGACTGATTTCCCTTCTTAATCTCTCTCTCTCTCTCTCTCAAAATGATAGTCCACAGCAAATGAAATCTAGGGAATCATAACAACAGCCACTCCTCATTGTGAACTGACTGGTGTGCCAGTAGGTGGGATGATTGAGTGAATCCTTTCCCACATTCTGAGCTGGTGAATACCTTCTCCCCAGTATGAACTCGCTGATGACTCTGCAGGTTGGATGACTGAGTGAATCTCTTCCCACAGACTGAGCAGGTGAATGGCCTCTCCCCAGTGTGAACTCGCTGATGATTCTGTAGGGTGGATGACTGAGTGAATCTTTTCCCACAGGCTAAGCAGGTGAATGGCTTCTCCCCAGTGTGAACTCGCTGATGACTCTGTAGGCTGGATGACTGAGTGAATCTCTTCCCACATTCTGAGCACGTGAACGGCTTCTCCCCAGTGTGAACTCGCTGATGACTCTGTAGGTTGGATAACTGAGTAAATCCCTTCCCACATTCTGAACAGGTGAACGGCTTCTCCCCAGTGTGAACTCGCTGATGATTCTGTAGGCTGGATGAATTAGTGAATCTCTTCCCACAGACTGAGCAGGTGAATGGCTTCTCCCCAGTGTGGACTCGCTGATGTCTCTGTAGGCTGGATGACTCAGTGAATCTCTTCCCACATTCTGAGCAGGTGAACGGCTTTTCCCCAGTGTGAACTCGCTGATGTTTCTGTAGGGTGGATTGATCAGTGAATCTCTTCCCACAGACTGAGCAGGTGAATGGCTTCTCCCCAGTGTGAACTCGCTGATGTCCCTGTAGGCTGGATGAATTAGTGAATCTCTTCCCACAAACTGAGCAGGTGAATGGCTTCTCCCCAGTGTGAAGTCGCTGATGTGCCAGTAGGTTGGATGACCGAGTGAATCTCTTCCCACAGACTGAGCAGGTGAATGGCTTCTCCCCAGTGTGAACTCGCTGATGTCTCTGTAGGCTGGATGACTCAGTGAATCTCTTCCCACATTCTGAGCACGTGAACGGCTTTTCCCCAGTGTGAACTCGCTGATGTTTCTGTAGGGTGGATTGATCAGTGAACCTCTTCCCACAGACTGAGCAGGTGAATGGCTTCTCGCCAGTGTGAACTCGCTGATGACTCTGTAGGGTGGATGAATTAGTGAATCTCTTCCCACAGACTGAGCAGGTGAATGGCTTCTCCCCAGTGTGAACTCGCTGATGTGCCAGTAGGTTGGATGACTGAGTGAATCCCTTCCCACAGACTGAGCAGGTGAATGGCTTCTCCCCAGTGTGGACTCGCTGATGTCTCTGTAGGGTGGATGAATTAGCGAATCTCTTCCCACAGTCTGAGCAGGTGAATGGCTTCTCCCCAGTGTGACCTTGCTGATGTGCCACTAGGTTGGATGACTCAGTAAATCTCTTCTCAGAGACTGAGCAGGTGAACAGCATCTCTCCAGTGTGAACTCGCTGGTGAGCCATTAGCTTAGACGAGCAAGTGAATCCCTTCCCACAGTCTGAACAGGTGAATGGCCACTCCCCACTGTGAACTGACTGGTGTACCAGCAGTTTGGATGACTGAGTGAATCCTTTCCCACATTCTAAGCAGGTGAATGGCTTCTCCCCAGTGTGAACTCGCTGATGACTCTGTAGGCTGGATGACTGAGTGAATCTCTTCCCACATTCTGAGCACGTGAACGGCTTCTCCCCAGTGTGAACTCGCTGATGATTCTGTAGGCTGGATGAATTAGTGAATCTCTTCCCACAGACTGAGCAGGTGAACGGCTTCTCCCCAGTGTGAACTCGCTGATGACTCTGTAGGTTGGATAACTGAGTAAATCCCTTCCCACATTCTGAACAGGTGAACGGCTTCTCCCCAGTGTGAACTCGCTGATGATTCTGTAGGCTGGATGAATTAGTGAATCTCTTCCCACAGACTGAGCAGGTGAATGGCTTCTCCCCAGTGTGGACTCGCTGATGTCTCTGTAGGCTGGATGACTCAGTGAATCTCTTCCCACATTCTGAGCAGGTGAACGGCTTTTCCCCAGTGTGAACTCGCTGATGTTTCTGTAGGGTGGATTGATCAGTGAATCTCTTCCCACAGACTGAGCAGGTGAATGGCTTCTCCCCAGTGTGAACTCGCTGATGTCCCTGTAGGCTGGATGAATTAGTGAATCTCTTCCCACAAACTGAGCAGGTGAATGGCTTCTCCCCAGTGTGAAGTCGCTGATGTGCCAGTAGGTTGGATGACCGAGTGAATCTCTTCCCACAGACTGAGCAGGTGAATGGCTTCTCCCCAGTGTGAACTCGCTGATGTCTCTGTAGGCTGGATGACTCAGTGAATCTCTTCCCACATTCTGAGCACGTGAACGGCTTTTCCCCAGTGTGAACTCGCTGATGTTTCTGTAGGGTGGATTGATCAGTGAACCTCTTCCCACAGACTGAGCAGGTGAATGGCTTCTCGCCAGTGTGAACTCGCTGATGACTCTGTAGGGTGGATGAATTAGTGAATCTCTTCCCACAGACTGAGCAGGTGAATGGCTTCTCCCCAGTGTGAACTCGCTGATGTCTCTGTAGGCTGGATGACTCAGTGAATCTCTTCCCACAGTCTGAGCAGGTGAATGGCTTCTCCCCAGTGTGACCTTGCTGATGTGCCACTAGGTTGGATGACTCAGTAAATCTCTTCTCAGAGACTGAGCAGGTGAACAGCATCTCTCCAGTGTGAACTCGCTGGTGAGCCATTAGCTTAGACGAGCAAGTGAATCCCTTCCCACAGTCTGAACAGGTGAATGGCCACTCCCCACTGTGAACTGACTGGTGTACCAGCAGTTTGGATGACTGAGTGAATCCTTTCCCACATTCTAAGCAGGTGAATGGCTTCTCCCCAGTGTGAACTCGCTGATGACTCTGTAGGCTGGATGACTGAGTGAATCTCTTCCCACATTCTGAGCACGTGAACGGCTTCTCCCCAGTGTGAACTCGCTGATGACTCTGTAGGTTGGATAACTGAGTAAATCCCTTCCCACATTCTGAACAGGTGAACGGCTTCTCCCCAGTGTGAACTCGCTGATGATTCTGTAGGCTGGATGAATTAGTGAATCTCTTCCCACAGACTGAGCAGGTGAATGGCTTCTCCCCAGTGTGGACTCGCTGATGTCTCTGTAGGCTGGATGACTCAGTGAATCTCTTCCCACATTCTGAGCAGGTGAACGGCTTTTCCCCAGTGTGAACTCGCTGATGTTTCTGTAGGGTGGATTGATCAGTGAACCTCTTCCCACAGACTGAGCAGGTGAATGGCTTCTCCCCAGTGTGAACTCGCTGATGTCCCTGTAGGCTGGATGAATTAGTGAATCTCTTCCCACAAACTGAGCAGGTGAATGGCTTCTCCCCAGTGTGAAGTCGCTGATGTGCCAGTAGGTTGGATGACCGAGTGAATCTCTTCCCACAGACTGAGCAGGTGAATGGCTTCTCCCCAGTGTGAACTCGCTGATGTCTCTGTAGGCTGGATGACTCAGTGAATCTCTTCCCACATTCTGAGCACGTGAACGGCTTTTCCCCAGTGTGAACTCGCTGATGTTTCTGTAGGGTGGATTGATCAGTGAACCTCTTCCCACAGACTGAGCAGGTGAATGGCTTCTCGCCAGTGTGAACTCGCTGATGACTCTGTAGGGTGGATGAATTAGTGAATCTCTTCCCACAGACTGAGCAGGTGAATGGCTTCTCCCCAGTGTGAACTCGCTGATGTGCCAGTAGGTTGGATGACTGAGTGAATCCCTTCCCACAGACTGAGCAGGTGAATGGCTTCTCCCCAGTGTGGACTCGCTGATGTCTCTGTAGGGTGGATGAATTAGCGAATCTCTTCCCACAGTCTGAGCAGGTGAATGGCTTCTCCCCAGTGTGACCTTGCTGATGTGCCACTAGGTTGGATGACTCAGTAAATCTCTTCTCAGAGACTGAGCAGGTGAACAGCATCTCTCCAGTGTGAACTCGCTGGTGAGCCATTAGCTTAGACGAGCAAGTGAATCCCATCCCACAGTCTGAACAGGTGAATGGCCACTCCCCACTGTGAACTGACTGGTGTACTAGCAGTTTGGATGACTGAGTGAATCCTTTCCCACATTCTAAGCAGGTGAATGGCTTCTCCCCAGTGTGAACTCGCTGATGACTCTGTAGGCTGGATGACTGAGTGAATCTCTTCCCACATTCTGAGCACGTGAACGGCTTCTCCCCAGTGTGAACTCGCTGATGATTCTGTAGGCTGGATGAATTAGTGAATCTCTTCCCACAGACTGAGCAGGTGAACGGCTTCTCCCCAGTGTGAACTCGCTGATGACTCTGTAGGTTGGATAACTGAGTAAATCCCTTCCCACATTCTGAACAGGTGAACGGCTTCTCCCCAGTGTGAACTCGCTGATGATTCTGTAGGCTGGATGAATTAGTGAATCTCTTCCCACAGACTGAGCAGGTGAATGGCTTCTCCCCAGTGTGGACTCGCTGATGTCTCTGTAGGCTGGATGACTCAGTGAATCTCTTCCCACATTCTGAGCAGGTGAACGGCTTTTCCCCAGTGTGAACTCGCTGATGTTTCTGTAGGGTGGATGGATCAGTGAATCTCTTCCCACAGACTGAGCAGGTGAATGGCTTCTCCCCAGTGTGAACTCGCTGATGTCCCTGTAGGCTGGATGAATTAGTGAATCTCTTCCCACAAACTGAGCAGGTGAATGGCTTCTCCCCAGTGTGAAGTCGCTGATGTGCCAGTAGGTTGGATGACCGAGTGAATCTCTTCCCACAGACTGAGCAGGTGAATGGCTTCTCCCCAGTGTGAACTCGCTGATGTCTCTGTAGGCTGGATGACTCAGTGAATCTCTTCCCACATTCTGAGCACGTGAACGGCTTTTCCCCAGTGTGAACTCGCTGATGTTTCTGTAGGGTGGATTGATCAGTGAACCTCTTCCCACAGACTGAGCAGGTGAATGGCTTCTCGCCAGTGTGAACTCGCTGATGACTCTGTAGGGTGGATGAATTAGTGAATCTCTTCCCACAGACTGAGCAGGTGAATGGCTTCTCCCCAGTGTGAACTCGCTGATGTGCCAGTAGGTTGGATGACCGAGTGAATCCCTTCCCACAGACTGAGCAGGTGAATGGCTTCTCCCCAGTGTGGACTCGCTGATGTCTCTGTAGGGTGGATGAATTAGCGAATCTCTTCCCACAGTCTGAGCAGGTGAATGGCTTCTCCCCAGTGTGACCTTGCTGATGTGCCACTAGGTTGGATGACTCAGTAAATCTCTTCTCAGAGACTGAGCAGGTGAACAGCATCTCTCCAGTGTGAACTCGCTGGTGAGCCATTAGCTTAGACGAGCAAGTGAATCCCTTCCCACAGTCTGAACAGGTGAATGGCCACTCCCCACTGTGAACTGACTGGTGTACTAGCAGTTTGGATGACTGAGTGAATCCTTTCCCACATTCTAAGCAGGTGAATGGCTTCTCCCCAGTGTGAACTCGCTGATGACTCTGTAGGCTGGATGACTGAGTGAATCTCTTCCCACATTCTGAGCACGTGAACGGCTTCTCCCCAGTGTGAACTCGCTGATGATTCTGTAGGCTGGATGAATTAGTGAATCTCTTCCCACAGACTGAGCAGGTGAACGGCTTCTCCCCAGTGTGAACTCGCTGATGACTCTGTAGGTTGGATAACTGAGTAAATCCCTTCCCACATTCTGAACAGGTGAACGGCTTCTCCCCAGTGTGAACTCGCTGATGATTCTGTAGGCTGGATGAATTAGTGAATCTCTTCCCACAGACTGAGCAGGTGAATGGCTTCTCCCCAGTGTGGACTCGCTGATGTCTCTGTAGGCTGGGTGACTCAGTGAATCTCTTCCCACATTCTGAGCAGGTGAACGGCTTTTCCCCAGTGTGAACTCGCTGATGTTTCTGTAGGGTGGATGGATCAGTGAATCTCTTCCCACAGACTGAGCAGGTGAATGGCTTCTCCCCAGTGTGAACTCGCTGATGTCCCTGTAGGCTGGATGAATTAGTGAATCTCTTCCCACAAACTGAGCAGGTGAATGGCTTCTCCCCAGTGTGAAGTCGCTGATGTGCCAGTAGGTTGGATGACCGAGTGAATCTCTTCCCACAGACTGAGCAGGTGAATGGCTTCTCCCCAGTGTGAACTCGCTGATGTCTCTGTAGGCTGGATGACTCAGTGAATCTCTTCCCACATTCTGAGCACGTGAACGGCTTTTCCCCAGTGTGAACTCGCTGATGTTTCTGTAGGGTGGATTGATCAGTGAACCTCTTCCCACAGACTGAGCAGGTGAATGGCTTCTCGCCAGTGTGAACTCGCTGATGACTCTGTAGGGTGGATGAATTAGTGAATCTCTTCCCACAGACTGAGCAGGTGAATGGCTTCTCCCCAGTGTGAACTCGCTGATGTGCCAGTAGGTTGGATGACCGAGTGAATCCCTTCCCACAGACTGAGCAGGTGAATGGCTTCTCCCCAGTGTGGACTCGCTGATGTCTCTGTAGGGTGGATGAATTAGCGAATCTCTTCCCACAGTCTGAGCAGGTGAACGGCTTCTCCCTGGTGTGAACCCGCTGATGAGCCATTAGGTCAGATGACCGAGTGAATCCTTCCCCACAAATTCAGCAGATGACCAGCCTCTGCCCAGTGTGAACAGACTGGTGTGTCCACAGGTAGGATGACCGACTGAATCCCTTCTCACACACAGATCAAGTGAATGGCCTTGTCCAGTGTGAACTTGCTGATGTATCTTCAATTGATATAACCGAGTGAATCCACTCCCACTGTCTGAGCAGGTGAACGGCCTTTCCCCTGTGTAAAATGACAGGCATGCCAGTCGGTCAGATGACCAAGTGAATCCCTCCCCACAGTCTGAGCAGGAAGGATGATCGATTGAATCCCTTGCTCCACTTCTCAAACATCTGGACAGAGACAACAAAACTGGCGTGCCGTGTTTGAGATCCTAGGAGCTAAATTCCTTCTCGTTTTTAACCTGTAAAAAGATTTACAAAATCCATCAATGAGTTAGGACCAAATTTCAGATGAGATTACTTGAGTTGTCAAGGTTTGATCTGGTATCACACTGTTACAGCGAGGTTCAACCCAAGTTGGAGAGAGAAATCATCTTCTAACTGGGCACAGTACTGCTATCTGGAATGACCATCAATTCCTTGATGCTGTTCCTGTCTCTATAAGAATGGGGCATTTCTGCTGTCTCCAATTTGTTCCTTGGCTCAGTTTGACTCTCTCCATTGGTATTACTCCCTGTTCCTGCTGAGCAGTATGGGAGCCTGGCTCCACAGTAACTGAAACAGTATCAGGCAAATTGTCTTTCTTGTCATGCATCTGGGATTTTCTTTCATGTATTATTAACTTAAAAGTGCAACAGTTTTAATGCCATTTAAAAAAATCCTGCAGATCTGCACAGCTGTTAAAAGAACTTAGAGTGAATTTTTGTATTATTTCAGGTTCTTGTCACAGTCATCGAAAATTACAACACAGAAACAGGCCCTTTGGGCCACCTGGTTTGTGCTGAACTATTTAAACTGCCCAATCCCATACCCCTACCATCCAGGTACCTATGCAAACCTCTTAAATGTTGACATTGAGCTCGCATGCACCACTTGTGCCGGCTGCTCATTCCAGACGCCGATGACCATCTGTGTGAAGAAGTTTCCCCTCATGTTCCCCTTAACGTTTCACCTTTTATCCGTAACCCATGGTCTCTGATTGTCGTCCCACCCCATCTCAGTGGTAAAAGCCAGCTTGCATTTACCCTATCTATACCCCTCATAATAGTGGTATACCTCCATCAAATCTCCCCTCAATCTTTTATGTTCCAAGGAATAAAGTCCTGACCTGTTCAATCTTTCCTAATAACCCAAGTCCTCCAGACCTGGCAACATTGTTGTGAATTTTCTCTGAACTCTTTCAACCTCTTTTACAATGTTCATGTAGGTAGGTGACCAAAGCTGTACACAATACTCCAAATTAGGCCTTACCAATGTCTTCTGCAAGTCAACATAACGTCTATCTATTGCTGTCAGTACTTTGGTTCATGAAGCCCATGGGCCAAAATCTTTCTTTCCGTCACATCTATGACACCATTTTCAATAGACAATAGGTGCAGGAGTAGGCCATTTGGCCCTTCGAGCCCGTACCACCATTCACTGTGATCATGGCTGATCATCCACAATCAGTACCCCGTTCCTGCCTTCTCCCCATATCCCTTGACTCTGCTATCATTAAGAGATCTCTCTCTTTCTTGAAAGCATTCAGAGAATTGGCCTCCACTGCCTTCTGAGGCAGAGCATTCCACAGATCCACAACTCCCTGGGTGAAAAAGTTTTTCCTCAACTCCATTCGAAATGACCTACCCCTTATTCTCAAATTGTGGCCTCTGGTTCTGGACTCCCCCAACATCAGTGAATTAAAGACTTGTATTCCCAGATCCCTTTCTTCTACAACACTCCTCAGTGCCCTACCAGTCACTGTGAAAGACCTCCCTTGGTACGTCATACCAAAGTGCAACACCTCACACTTGTCTGCATTAAATTCCATTTTCTATTTCTCAAACCATTTTCCCAGTTGGTCTCGATCGTACTGCAGCCATGACAGTCTTCCTCACTGTTCACTACATCACCAGTCTTGGTGTCATCCACAAATTTGCTGATCATCCAGATTACTGATATAGATGACAAACAACGACAGATCCAGCACTGATCCCTGTGGCACACCACAGGGATACGGTCAGAGAGGCAACCATCTGCTACCACACACTGGCTTCTCCCAAAGACAGTGTCTCATCCAATTTACTATCTCATCTTGAATGCTGAGTGACTGAACCTTCTTGATCCACCTCCCATATTCCAACTCTGTGATCTGTACAGGGTCTAGGAATTTGATGCTGCTTTGCCTCACCTCTATAGACTCTGTGTCCATCTCCTGAGCAAAAAATATCTCCCACATCTATTTTGTCTCCTCATATGGATTACCATTCTGATCTTGCAGAGGATTAATTTTTTCCCTTGCAATCTTTTCACTCTTAACATATCTGCAGAATCCATGAGCATTCTCCTTCACCTTGTCTGCTGAGGCAACCTCATGTCTGCTTTTATTTCTTTCGTAAGTGTTCACTTGAATTTCCTGTACTTCATAAGTACTCCATTTGTTCCAATCTGCCTGCACCTGGTATGCGCCTCCTTTTTATTGATCTGGGAGATGAAAGCCAAAGGGGTGATAGAGCTGCACAGTCGGAGGTGGGGGTAGGGGGGGATTAAACTAAAGTGGCAGGGGGAATGGGAACCTGAATCACAGAACAGATAGTGCAGGGTTTGCGGTGACATTTGTTGTTCAGACCTCAGACAAAGTCAGGAATGAAAAAGTTGAGCATGGTGCAGTGAATATGCTGAGCCCTGTATATTTCAATACAAGGAGCAGCGTAGGAAAGGCGGATGTGTTCAGGGCATGGATCAACACCTGGAATTAAGACACTAGGATCTGGCCACTGTGGACTGGGACAGGCTGCTTTCTGGCGAAAGTGTGCTTGGTAAATGGGAGGCCTTCAAAGGGAAATTTTGAAAGTACAAAGCGGGCATGTGCTTGTCAGAATAAAAGGTAAGGATAGAAACTGTATGGAACCTTGGTTTTCAAGAGATATTGAGACCCTGGTGAAGCACAAAATAGAGTTGCAGAACAGGGATAGGCAGGTAGGTTCTTGTGGAGTAGAAGAAATGCAAGAGAACACATAAGAAATAAATCAGGACGGCTAAAAGAAGGCATGAGATTGCCCTCACAGAAAAGATGAAGGATAATCCTCAGGGATTCTGGAGATAGATTAAAAGCAAAAGGATTGCAAGGCACTAAGTTGGTCCTCTGGAAGACCAGAATGGCAATCCATGTGTGGAACCAAAGATGGTGGAGATCTTGAATATTCTTTTCATCTCTATTTACTCAGATGGACACAGTGTCAATGAGAGTGTGGAAAAGCGGCATTAAAATCATGGACCCTGCACAGATTAGAGAAGAGGGTGGATAAATCTCCAGGACATGACAAGGTGCTCCCTCGGACCCCATGGGAGGCAAGTGCAGAAATTGTCGGGCCCCAGCAGAGATAATTAATTCATTCTTAGTGAAGGGAGAGTTATCAGAGGATTGTAGGATAGGCAAAGTTATTTCGCTGTTCAACATAGAACATGGAAATCTACAGTATATTCCAGGCCATTCAGCCCACAATGTTGTGCCAACCATGAAATTTACTCTAGAAACTGCATCTCATTGGTTTCTGAATCTGCTCCATTGAAGATTCATTCGCTAGTCTGCTGTCAGACTTTAGAAGCGCATTGCAACAACCCAGCTATCTGAGGCACAGTCCTTTGAAATTAGTGAAAATGACCAAAAACGTTGAAAAGAGCAGTGAAGAAGGAGTTCAGCTAAATTATTTACCTATCTACCTGTGAGGCAACTTTCAGGGATCTGTGGACATGTACCCCCAGATCCCTTTGCTCCTCCACACTACCAAGTATCTTGCCATTTACTTTGTACCCTGCCTTAGAGTTAGTCCTTCCAAAGTGTACCACCTCACACTTCTCCGGGTTGAACTCCATCTGCCACTTCTCAGCCCACTTCTGCATCCTATCAATGTCTCTCTGCAATCTTTGACAATCCTCTACACTATCTACAATTCCACCAACCTTTGTGTCATCTGCAAACTTGCCAACCCACCCTTCTACGCCCACATCCAGGTCATTAATAAAAATCATGAAAATTAGACGTCCCTGAACAGATCCTTGTGGGACACCACTAGTCACAATCCTCCAATCTGAATGTACTCCCTCCACCACCACCCTCTGCCTTCTGCAGGCAAGCCAATTCTGAATCCATCTGGCCAAACTTCCCTGCATCCCATGCCTTCTAACTTTCTGAATAAGCCTACTGTGTGGAACCTTGTCAAATGCCTTACTAAAATCCATGTAGATCACATCCACTGCACTACCCTCATCTATATGCCTTGTCACCTCCTCAAAGAACTCTATCAGGCTAGTTAGACACGATCTGCACTTCACAAAGCCATGCTGACTGTCCCTGATCAGATCATGATTCTTAATGCCCAGAGATCCTATCTCTAAGAATCTTTTCCAACAGCTTTCCCACCACAGACATAAGGCTCACTGGTCTATAATTACCAGGACTATCCCTACTACCTTTTTTGAACAAGGGAACAACATTCGCCTCCCTCCAATCCTCTGGTACCATTCCCGTGGACAACATAAAGATCCTAGCCAGAGTCTCAGCAATCTCTTCTCTCGCCTCGTGGAGCAGCCTGGGGAATATTCTGTCAGGCACCGGGGACTTACCTGTCCTAATGTATTTTAACAACTCCAACCCTTCCTCTCCCTTAATATCAACATGCTCCAGAACATCAACCTCACTCATATTGTCCTCACCATCATCAAGTTCCCTCTCATTGGTGAATACCGAAGAGAAGTATTCATTGAGGACCTTGCTCACTCCCACAGCCTCCAGGCACATCTTCCCACCTTTATCTCTAATCGGTCCTACCTTCACTCCTGTCATCCTTTTGTTCTTCACATAATTGAAGAATGCCTTGGGGTTTTCCTTTACCCTACTCGCCAAGGCCTTCTCGTGCCCCCTTCTTGCTCTTCTCAGCCCCTTCTTAAGCTCCTTTCTTGCTTCCCTATATTCCTCAATAGACCCATCTGATCCTTGCTTCCCAAACCTCATGTATGCTGCCTTCTTCCACCTGACTAGATTTTCCACCTCACTTGTCACCCATGGTTCCTTCACCCTACCATTCTTTATCTTCCTCACCGGGACAGATTTATTCCTAACATCCTGCAAGAGATCTCTAAACATCGACCACATGTCCATAGTACATTTCTCTGCAAAAACATCATCCCAATTCACACCTGCAAGTTCTAGATTTATAGCCTCATAACTTGCCCTTCCCCAATTAAAAATTTTCCTGTCCTCTCTGACTGTATCCTTTTCCATGATAATGAGAAATGCAAGGGAGCGGTGGTCACTGTCCCCCAGATGCTCACCCACTGAGAGATCTGTGACCTGACCCGGTTCATTACCTAATACTAGATCTAGTATGGCATTCACACTGGTTGGCCTGTCCACATACTGTGACAGGAATTGGTCCTGGACACACTTAAACTCTGCCCCATCTAAACCCTTGGAACGAATCAGGTGCCAATCAGTATTAGGGAAGTTAAAGGCACCCATGATAACAACCCTGTTATTTTTGCACCTTTCCAGAATCTGCCTCTCAATCTGCTCCTCTGTATCTCTGCTGCTACCAGGGGGCCCGGAGAGTCACCACCCATCGGGGGCTGTGAGCACACACCACGTGATCTTGCGTCACAAAGCGGAGGGCGGGGCTAAATAGCCTCACGTGACCTGTTGGCGGGACTTCCATTTCAATTCTGCGGAAAGAGACAGCCTTTCCTGGTTTGGGTCGTTCAATGCAGATTAAGTGGAGTCGACACGTTTCTGACGAGCCCAGATAACTGGCTACTAAATGAGTAATTGGCCCGCAGTTCGGGGCTGACGGCCAATATCAGATCTCCCCGCTCGGGATCGGTCTCAGTACTCACCGATGGGAAAGTGATATCTTCAGCCCGCAGACAGTGATCCCGACCCCCGGCTCCCCGATCAAGGAGGCGATCGTCCCTTCCCGATCCCGCAGACGATCCGCTTCAGCACTGAGCGGCAAGGCAAACATCGTCCATCTGGCGACAGTGAGCATGCGCAAAGAGACTTTGCGTCATCCGGAGGGCGGGGCCTCGGGAGCAGACGCGCTGCTGCCCGTCTGCGGTTAAATGGGCGGGGCGAACAGGATCACGTGACCGGTGGGTCCCACAACCCAGGGAGAGACTCCAGCGACCCGCCCGTCACTCTGTGTTATGTACAGCAGCGATAGACCACAAACTCAGTCTGTATTAGTATAAACTACTATCTGTATTAGTATAGAGACAATTAAACAAACTACTCTTCAAAACAGAAGTTAACAGTGTTATGCGTTTGCGGCTCCCAAACTCTCAAGTTTAGGAACAGTTCTGAAAGTTTCAAGATGGCAAGTTTCAGTTATCCACGGAATGGGGAAATTTGTAAATCCACATTAAAATGCAACGAGAAAGTAATCACAAAGAATTTCACAGATTCTACGCTGGGAAAACGAAATAACAGTCACAGAAGATTTTTAGTCGTCGAGCCGTATTCCAAAGTGTGTGTGTCTCCCTCGCCCTCTCTTTATCTCTCTTTTCTCTCCTCTCCCTCTCTTCTCTCTCTCTCCCTGTCTCTCTCTCTCTCTCTCTGTCTCTCTCTCTCTCTCTGTCTGTCTGTCTCTCTCTGTCTGTCTCTCTCTCTCTCTCTCTGTCCGTCTCTCTCTGTCTCCCTGTCTCTCTCTCTCTCCCTGTCTCTCTCAGCTCCAGCAGTCAGTGTACTGACGTCATACTCCCGCCTCCTGCAGCCTCTCTCACAGTGACACCCACAGCAAAATGAAACCTCTGATCTCGTAACACTTGCCCCTCACATCTCCTCTCACCTTAAATGTATTAGACATTTCAACACCCAGGAAAAATATATCGTCTGTCCGCTCTATCTATTCCTCTTTTAATCTTATAAATGTCCATCCAGTCTCACCCCAGCCTGCGCCGCTCTGGAGAAAACACACGTTTGTCCAGCCTCTCGTTCCAGCTCTCTTAACCACCCGATCAATCGTGCAGTCTCTTTCAGGGAGCTGTGAACTTGAATCCAAATCCCTCTGCTCATCGACACTGTTCAGGGACTTTCATTCAACAGTGAGTACAGTGTCTCTTTACATTTCACAGTGTACTGTCCCTGTACATTCGACCTACCGAGCTGCCAAGATGATCATCACTAATCAAATCTCACTGAGTTTTCTCAGGTCCTGTTGAATTTATTCCCAAGTGCACAAGTACGGGAAGGTACAGGGACAGAGAAACACCCAATCCCCCATTGGGGAAGAGATGCAAAATCCCTAAAGCGCGTACCACCAGGCTCATGGACAGCTTCCTGTCTGCGGTTATCAGCCAAATGAATGGTCTCCAGTCCAATAAAATGGACTCGACCTCACAATGTAACTCGAAGTGACCCTGCCCCATATGTCTATCTGCACTGCACTTTCTCTGCAGCCATAATGCTTTGTTACAGTTATTGTTTTGTCGTATATCAGCTCAATGTACTGTTGTAATGTATTGATCTGTGTGGATGGTAGGTCAGGCAAGATTTTCACTGCAGCTCAGTACGTGATAAAAATAAACAAATTCCCCATTTTAATTGTGTGGAAATATTAGACAGACTGAGCTTCTGCTTTGGAACCACAGAGGGAAACTTAACTGAACTGAGGAACACAAATAAATAGAAAAGGCTTCAATCTCGCTTTACGATCTGTGGTAACTGGGATCAGGTGACCAGTGGTGGGTCTCCCAGACCAATTATCAGAATCAGGTTTAATAGCACCGGCAGATGTCGTGTAATTCGTTGTCTCTGTGGCAGCAATAGAACCTAATTCATAGCAATAGATTTTAACCCCCTCTGTGGTGGGGATTTACAGATATTCACCACCCTCAGAATGGAGACATTTCCCGGACAGTCCACCCCCTTTTTCAGAGACTGGGATCCCTGGTTCAACCGGTAATGATGTTGTGCATTTCAATGTGGTCACCTCTCAGTCCTCGATTCTCTAAATGAAAGGGTTATCACATTTGATCTTTCTTCATATGATGACCCCACCACTCCAGGGATCAGTCTGGTGAATCTTCATTGCACTCTCCATAACAAATACTCTCTAACCTCTTTGTTAATCCTCTATGGAATTAATTTCCATCTCCTGCAGCCCCGTGTTGCCCCAACCACTCACCTCCCACCCCCGTCACTATTTCCACCTTCCCAGCTCCCCCTCACCTGGATCCACCTCTCACTCCCCAGCTCTTGCCCCATCCCCACCCCTCACCTCTTTTCTCTGACTATTTCCCGTCCACTCTCAGTCCAGAGGGAGGGTCTCGGCCCGAAATGTTGACGGTCCATTTCCCTCCACAGATGCTGCCCGACCCACTGAGTTCCTCCGGCAGTTTGTTCTTTGGTCTGTATGACCCGTGTTAGTGTGGGGAGCGGGATTTTACACCATATTCCAGGTACAGTCTCAACAAAACACAAATAATTGTCACTTTGCCCGGACCATTGGCCCCGCTTGCAGGGCAACAGTCTGCCGGTGTTTGCCCCCCAATGTGGTGAATCCCTCTGCTCGCCACCACCGTGGGCTCAGACATTTCACAGATGAGCCCCTCCTGTCCCCACCGGGACAAACATCCTGTCCGCCCCCTCTCTCACCGTCTTCATCCTTTCAATAAAATCCCCCTCTCCCTCCCCGGGGAACCGGCATCAAACCGACGGGCCGAGCGGTCTCCTCCTACCTCTCAGCGACACATCAGACTCCGGCCGCAGGAGACGCTTCACAAACGCCCCAACTTCCCTCGGAGGGAAATGGAAATAAATCAGAAAGCGGACATTTACTTTGACGGTTGTCCCGCCGTGACGGAAAGTTCGGGAGACGGTGTCAGCGGGGGTAACGCCCTCTCGGCTGTTCCGCCTTCGCTATTGGCTGGAAGCAGTGATTGACAGTGCTTCGCACCAATGGGAATAACGCAGCGCGTGACTCCTCTGTTGACGGCGGTGGGGGAGGGGCTGGTCACGTGATTAGTAGCCCAGCCGTTAAACCGACCAAGCTCGAGCTCACCAGCGCGCGGTGCACAAAAGGCCCCGGATGATCGGTTGAGGTAAGAAGGGATCTCCGGGTTGGGGGTCTCACCGGGCGGGCGTTTTCAACACCGACTTCGGGTAGTTGCTGTGAGCTCCGGACTCCGTGACCCGCAATCCCGGGACAGTCCTGCTCTCTTCCCTCTCTCTCAGCCCCACCATCCGTACACGGGCCCCGGGGAGCTTCCGGCTGATGAGGGAATGGGAACCGATGGATCTCTCAGACAGAGCTGAGCTCCAGCTGTCTAAATGCAAGGATCGGGAACTCGGAGAAAGGGAACAAAATCTTTTACATCAGCTGTTGAGAAAATCACCTTTGTTCTGCCTCCAGTCACAAACAAGAGAAAATCTGCAGATGCTGGAAATCCAAGCAACACACACAAATTGCTGGAGGAACTCAGCATTAGTACTCTTTTCCATAGATGCTGCCTGGCCTGCTGAGTTCCTCCAGCATTTTGTGTCTGTTGCTTGTTCTACCTCCTCCTGTTCTGGACTTTTCTACCCGTGAGAACATGTTTTGTCCCACTCTCTCTGGGTACATAATGATATCAAACACCTTTGCCCTGGGCAACAAGTAGCTTTCACATCACAAATGTGCCAGACTCCAATAAGACATAATACTTCATATTCATTGGCATTGCCATCACTGAGTTCACCACCATCAGTCACCTGGGGGAGGGTTCAGTGGAAATATTTATGTACCATACAGAAACTGGTGTTACCTGTGTGTATTGTGGTGATGCAAAAGTTGCTGGAGAACTTGCAAGTGGGAAGAAGTGGAGTGATATTTGGAAATCTGAGTTTTTAAAGCGTCATTTAGCAAGAGAGACACATGGACAATGTGCAAAAGTTCTGGTGAAAAAATCCTTCATTGCCCATTACGGGCCTGCTACATAGGTTGTGTGAGAGAGTGCAGATGAACTCGATCGAACCCAAAGGAGATCAAAGTTCTTCCTGACAATGATATGCTGGCTGTTGAAAGGAGTACCTCTCTATATAAAATTCACAGTGCACATGTTGTCACTGGGTAAAAGAATGCACAGTACAAGATTTATGTGCACACTGGTCATTACAAATTAGAGGAGACATTGGTGAGAAGGTGGGGAGACCTCCAGTGTCCCTGATGCCCTTGTAACCCTGCACTTTACGGAGTTGGAACTTGAAGTGGATGAATTCTGGATCAGCTGGGAGTCAGAGGGGGTGATAGATATGACATGAAAAGAGGTGAGTTACACCCAAGGTGCAGGATACAGGAAACTGGGTGAGAGTCAGGAAGGGGAATGAGGTTAAATAGCCATCGCAGAGTACTCTTGTTGCTGTCCCACACAACAGCAGGTGGACCACTTTAGAAACTTTTGCGGGGAATTACCTGGCAGAGGAAAGTCAAAGGGGTGATAGGGGATTCGTTAGTTAGAGGAACAGAACAAGAGGGGACCAATATCCTAGTGATAAGGCTTGCTAGTGCTAGAGTGGGGGGAGAGGGTGATGTGGTTAAAATAAGTTGCAGGGGGAATGGGAGCAAAAATGACAGAACGGATAGTGGAGAGGGTGAATTGAATTGACTTTATTACGTACACCCTTCATATACATGAGTAGTAGAAATCTTTACGTTACGTCTCCATCTAAATGTGCAATGTGTAATTTATAGTAAATTATAATAAATATTTGTACATAGGACAGTCAATGTAATATAAAAATGCAATTGTATCAGCATGAATTAATCAGTCTGATGGCCAGGTAGAAGAGGGGTCTTTTGCTGTGGTACCATTTCCTGGATGGTAGCAGCAGGAACAGTTTGTGATTGTGGTGAATTGGGTCCCCAGTATCCTTTGGGCCCTTTTTACACACCTGTCTTTGTAAATTTCCAGAATAGTGGGAAGTTCACATCTGCAGATGCGCTGGGCTGTCCACACCACTCTCTGCAGGTTCCTGCGATTAAGGAAAGTACAGTTCCCATACTAGGCAGTGATGCAGCTAGTCAGGATGCTCTCAATTGTGTCCCTGTAGAAAGTTCTTAGGATTTGGCGCCCCATCCCAAACTTCTTCAACCATCTGAGGTGAAAGAGGTGCTGTTGTGCTTTTTTTACAACACAGCCGGTATGTACAGACAATATGAGATCCTTGGTGATGTTTATGCCAAGGAACTTAAAGCTGTTCACCCTCTCAACCCCAGATCCATTGATGTTAATACGGGTTAGCCTGTCTCCATTCCTCCTGTCGTCCACAATCAGCTCCTTTATCTTTGTGACAATGAGCGAGAGTTTGTTTTCTTGGACACCAGTCAGATGTTGTTCAGACCTCAGAGTCAGCAATCAAATGGTTGAGCATGGTGCGATGAATGTGCTGAGCTGTGTATATCACAATGCAAGAAGCATCGTAGGAAAGCCAGATGAGTTCAGGACCGGGAATTATGATATTGTAGCCATTATTGGGACTTGGTTGCACCCAACAGTCTGAGGGATTTAGAGGAACAAATTTGTAGAGAGATTGCAGACCATGCCAAGAAACAAAGGTTGATTCAGTAAGTGATTTTAACTTTGCATATATTGACTGGGACTCCCATACTGGAAAAGGACTAGATGGGGTAGAATTTGTCAAATGTGTCCTTAATCAGTTCGTAGAATTCCCAACATAGAAGTGTGCAATAAGCTGTTAGGAAATGATCCAGGGCTGGTGACAGAAAGTAGTGATCATAATGCCATGAGATTCAAAGTAAATATGGCAAAAGGGAGGTCTGGACCACGGGTTGAGATTATAAATTGGAGAAATCTCAATTTTGATGGTATTAGAAAGGATCTGACAAGTGTGGTTTGGGACAGGCTGTTCTCTGGCAAAGGAGTACTTGGTAAGTGGGAGGCCTTCAGAAGTGAAATTTTGAGGGTGTAGAGTTTGTATGTGCATGCCAAAATAAAAGTCGAAAGGTAACTGGTGCAGGGAACCTCGGTTTTCAAGAGATATTGAGGCCCCAGATATTTTGTTCCTCCAAATGTCTCAGACTGTTGGGTGCTACCAAGACTCATTAATGACTACAATATCATGATTCCACCCCCGAGCTCGTCCGACTTTTTTTTAGTTGTCTTCTGTTAGTTTCTGAAAGCTTCCCAATACTTTTTGCTCTTTTGTTTGCCCTCTCTTTGGATTTTATATTGGCTTTGGCTTCTCATTTCATCCACAGTTGTGTCCTCCTGTCTTTCCAATGCTTCCACTTCTTTGGGATGTATCTATCACTCGGCTCCCAGAAATTCCAGCCATTGCTGCTCCATTGTCACTCCTACCTTTTCCCTTCCAACCAAGTTTGGCCAGCTTCTCTGTCATAGAAACATGGGAATGTTCAGTACAGAAACAGGCTATTTAGCCCATCTAGTCAATGCTGAAAAAACATCTAAGCTGTCTGATGCAACTACCAGCAACGGGACCATCGCCCTCCATACCCCTACCATCCTGGCTCCCATCCAAACTTCTTTTAAATGGTGAAACTGAGCTTGTATTCACCACTTGTGCTGACAGCTCATTCCATACTCTCAC
Source organism: Mobula hypostoma (assembly GCF_963921235.1). Lineage (NCBI taxonomy): Eukaryota > Metazoa > Chordata > Chondrichthyes > Myliobatiformes > Myliobatidae > Mobula > Mobula hypostoma. The sequence continues at coordinate 670,743 of NW_026948211.1, forward strand.
GACCATTTCAGTGAAGAGCTTTTCCAAATGTTCCCGTTAAATCTTCACCGTCCCCACTTACCCATGAAATCTGGTTGTCATCCCACCCAACCTGAGTAGAAAAACATGCTTGCATTTACCCTATCTGTACCCTTATAATTTTATATACTTCCAACAAATTCTCAAAGCAATGTATAATTTCCTTATTTATGTTTCAAGCCTTTTTTAGGTGTATAAAATGATGAGCAGCAGTGATCATGTGGGTAGCCAGAGGATTCTTTCCCAGGGCTGAAATGGCTAACACGAGGGGGCTTAGTTTTAAGATGCTTGGAAATAGATCCCAAGGGGATATCAGGGGTAAGTTTTTTACACACAGTGGTGGGTGTGTGGAATGCACTGCCGGCTATTTGTGTGAGAGTGTATCAGCTATTGTGGGGCCATGAACCCATGCAGCTCATTGGGAACAGGGAATAATAACAATGGAGAGTGTCAAACTGAGCCAGGTCACTGATTGGAGATGGCAGAAATTATAGAGACAGGAACAGTATCAAAGAATATGTTGGTCATTCCAGATACCAGCACTGTGCCCAGTTAGAAGGTGATTTCTCTCTCCAACTTGGGTTGAACTTCACTGTAACAGTGAGATGCCAGATCACACCTTGACAACTCAAGGGATCTCATCTGAAATATTGTCCAACACCCATTGATGGATTTCGCAAATATTTTTACAGGTTAAAAATGACAAGGAATTTGTCTACGTGAATCTCGAACACAACACACCAGTTTTGCTGTCTCTGTCCAGATACTTAAGAAGAGGAGCAAGGGATTCACTCGATCATCCTTCCTGCTCAGACTGTGGGGAGGGATTGTCATCTGACCGACTGGCATGCCCGTCATTTTACACAGGGGAGAGGCCGTTCAGCTGCTCAGACAGTGGGAATGGATTCACTCGGTCATTTCAACTGAAGGTGCATCAGCAAATTCACCTGTTCTGTGTGTGAGAAGGGACTCAGTCAGTCTACCCACCTGTGGACACATGAGTCAGTTCATACTGAGCAGAGGCTGGTCATCTGCTGAACTTGTGGTAAAGGATTCACTCGGTCATCTGGCCTAATGGCTCACCAACGAGTTCACACCGGGGAGTGGCCGTTCACCTGCTCAGACTGTGGGAAGGGATTCACTGAATCATATAAACTACTGATACACCGGTCAGTTCACAGTGGCGAGAGGGCGTTCACGTGCTCAGACTGCGGGAAGGGATTCACTTGCTCATCCCAACTGAAGGTGCATCAGCGAGTTCACACTGGGGAGAGGCCGTTCACCTGCTCAGACTGTGGGAAGGGATTCACTTCGTCCTCTGTTCTACAGAGACACCAGCAAATTCACACTGGGGAGAGGCCGTTCGCCTGCTCAGTGTGTGGGAAGGGATTCACTCGATCATCCCACCTACAAGCACACTGGTCTGTTCACACCAGGGAGAGGCCGTTCGCCTGCTCAGTGTGTAGGAAGGGATTCACTTGCTCATCCCACCTGAAGGTACATCAGCGAATTCACACTGGTGAGAGGCCATTCATCTGCTCGGATTGTGGGAAGGGATTCACTCGATCATACCAGCTGAAGGTACATCAGAGAGTTCACACTGGGGAGAGGCCGTTCACCTGCTCCGACTGTGGGAAGGGATTCACTCGATCATCTCAACTGAAGGTACATCAGCAAGTTCACACTGGGGAGTGGATGTTCACCTGCTTAACCTGCGGAAAGGGATTCACTCAGTCATCTGAACTGTTGGTACACCAGCAAGTTCACACTGGAGACAGGCCGTTCACTTGCTCAGTGTGTGGGAAGGGATTCACTCGGTCATCCAACCTACTGACACATCAGTCAGTTCACACTGGGGAGAGGCCGTTCACCTGCTCAAACTGTGGGAAGGGATTCACTTGCTCATCCCACCTGAAGGTACATCAGCGAGTTCACACTGGGGAGAGGCCGTTCACCTGCTCGGACTGTGGGAAGGGATTCACTTGCTCATCCCAATTGAAGGTACATCAGCGAGTTCACACTGGGGAGAGGCCGTTCATCTGCTCAAACTGTGGGAAGGGATTCATTCAGTCATCTGAACTGAAGGTACATCAGCGAGTTCACACTGGAGAAGGGCTGTTCACCTGCTCAGACTGTGGGAAAGGATTCACTTGCTCATCTGCACTGAAGGTACATCAGCGATTTCACACTGGGGAGAGGCCGTTCACCTGCTCGGACTGTGGGAAGGGATTCACTCAGTCATCCGCCCTAATGGCACACCAGCGAGTTCACAGTGGGGAGCGGCCATTCACCTGCTCAGTCTGTGGGAAGGGATTCACTCAGTTATCTCAACTGAAGGTGCACCAGGGAGTTCACACTGGAGAGAGGCCATTCACCTGTTCAGACTGTGGAAAGGGATTTACTTCATCATCTCAACTACTGAGTCACCAGCAAGTTCACACTGGAGAGAGGCCGTTCACCTGCTCAGACTGTGGGAAGGGATTCACTCGGTTGTCTCATCTACAGAGACACCAGCGTGTTCACACTGGGTAGAGGCCGATCTCCTGCTCGGACTTTGGGAAGAGATTCTCTCAGCCACCACCACCATATGTCCATCATTGAGTTCACATTGGGTAGAGGCCGTTCACCTGCTGTGAATGTGGGAAGCGATTTGCTCAGTCATCTAACCTTATGTAACTCTCACTTCAGCTAGAAGCTTAACATCGGGGTGATAGCCCCCCAGCCCGGCCAAACTTAAGAAATCTCATTTGGGTGGATGCTGCGTGATGTGACCCCCGTTACAAATCAGTACCCTGAAATAACAAACGGTACACAATTGCGATTAAACAATTGGGCTTTGTAGTTCTTACTTTGACTATAGGGTTAGAAAAGAAAAAATAAAGGAAAATGGCCCACTCCATTCATGTCTTCTCTTCTCTCCCCGGCAAAAGACCAAATCTCTCTTCCAAACTCACAAGAAAGAACATTTCTCTCATTGGATAGCCCTGCACTTCAAAACCCTGTTATCTCTTGTCGTCACCTAAACATTGCTGCTGCAGAGAAACCGTTACCTCAGTAGTGATACATTACAGAGAGACCATTACATTAACACTGAAACCTCACAGCGTGTTACAGTTGTGACACACTACCAGGTTCACAATAGACAATAGGTGCAGGAGTAGGCCATTTGGCCCTTCGAGCCAGCTCTGCCATTCACTGTGATCGTGGCTGATCATTCACAATCAGTACCCTGTTCCTGCCTTATCCCCATAACCTTTGATTCCACTATCTTGAAGAGCTCTATCCCTCTCCTTTCTTGAAAGCATCCAGAGACTTGGCCTCCACAGCCTTCTGGGGCAGAGCATTCCCTATATCCACCACTCTCTGGGTGAAAAAATTTTTCCTCAATTCCATTCTAAATGGCCTACCCCTTATTCTTAAACTGTGGCCTCTGGTTCTGGACTCACCCATCAGCGGGAACATGCTTCCTGCCTCCAGCATGTCCAATCCCTTAATAATCGTATATTTTTCAATAAGATCCCCTCTCAGACTTCTAAATTCCAGTGTATACAAGCTCAGTTGCTCCAATCATTCAACGTATGACAGTCCCACCATCCCGGGAAATAACCTTGTGAACCTATGCTGCACCCTTTCAATAGCAAGGATATCCTTCCTCAAATTTGGAGACCAAAACTGCACACAGTACTCCAGGTGTGGTCTCACTAGGGCCCTGTACAGCTGCAGAAGGACTTCTTTGCTCCTATACTCAATTCCCCTTGTTCTGAAGGCCAGCATGCCATTAGCTTTCTTCACTGCCTGCTGTACCTGCATGCTTACTTTCAGTGACTGATGAACAAGGATACCTAGATCTCGTTGTACTTCCCCTTTTCCTAACTTGACTCCATTTAGATAATAATCTGCCTTCCCGTTCTTACCACCAAAGTGGATAACCCCACATTTATCCACATTAAACTGCATTTGTCATGCATCTGCCCACTCACCCAGCCTGTCCAAGTCACCCTGCATTCTCATAACATCCTCTTCATATTTCACACTGCCACCCAGCTTTGTGTCATCGGCAAATTTGCTAATGTTACTTTTAATCCCTTCATCTAAATCATTAATATATATTGTAAACAGCTGCGGTACCCCACTGGTCACCGCCTGCCATTCCAAAAGGGACCCGTTAATCGCTACTCTTTGTTTTCTGTCAGCCAGCCAATTTTCAATCCATGTCAGTACTCTGCCCTCAATACCATGTGCCCTAATTTTGCCCTCTAATCTCCTATGTGGGACGTTATCAAAGGCTTTCTGAAAGTCCAGGTACACTACATCCACTGGCTCTCCCTTGTCCATTTTCATACTTACATCCTCAAAAATTTCCAGAAGATTAGTCAAGCACGATTTCTGCACTGGGGAGAAAGTTTCAACAACCTGCCTGCTGGATATTTGTCCATCACCGTTGCTGAATGCAATTTTGAAAGTGACTGTTGGTGCTGAACTCTGCAATTATTGCTGTTGCTCACCACACCCAGTTCTGCACCCTGGTGACTGAACATGGGAGGAGTTTCTTCTGCTGCATATTCACCTTTAATGGGACTGGAGTTTTATATGGACTGGAGTGGAGAGCGGCCACTGAAGGAGTGGAGTTTTGAGGCTTTGGCTCGAGAGGTTCTGGCAGTTTTGGCAGCTGGATTGTGCAATCATGTCAATCAAGATTTCGATAGCTCAGACTCAGCAGAAAGCAGCTGATTGGTCAGTCGAGGTCAGGTGTCCAAGCAGTTTGATTGAGCAATTGAAAATTGAAAAACTCAACAAACAAATAAAAAGAGGGGCAGCTCAAGCGAAGCGGCCAGTGAAGGAGTGGAGCTTTGAGGCTTTGGCTCAAGAGATTTCAGCGAGCAGAGGCAGAGGATGAGCTTGCTCCCAGTAAGGTAAGGCTGGGTAAGTTTATTTAATTAATTAATTTAGGAGTTAGTAATGGAGGCAGTAGATAGGGCAGTCCAGTGCTCCGATTGTAGGATGTGGGAAGTCAGGGACAACACAATTGTCTCCGATGTCTACACCTGCAAGAGGTGCATCCAGCTGCAGCTCCTGTCAAATCGGATCGTTCGGGGGGCAGAGGCAGTAATAGATCAGAGTTTCAGGGAGACAGTCAGCCCTAAAAGCCAGGAGACAGGTCAGGTGACTGTCAGGAGAGGGAAGGGGAATAGACAGAAAGAGCAGAGCATCCCTGTGGCCGTTCCCATCAACAATAAGCGTACTATTTTGGATTCTGTTGGTGGGGACGACCTACCAGGGACAAGTTGCAGTGGTTGTGTGTCTGGCACCGAGACTGGACCCTCAGCTCAGAAAGGAAGGAGGGAAAAGTGGAGAGCAGTAGTGATAGGGGATTCAATATTTAAGGGGACAGTTAAGAGGTTCTGTGGGAAAGATGGAGAATCCCGGATGGTCTGTTGCCTCCCTGGTACCAGGGTCCACGATATCTCGGATGGAGTTCTCGGTATTCTCAGGAGAGAGGGTGAGCAGCCAGATTGTGTGGTCCACGTGGGGACCAATGACATAGATAGGAGTAGGGATGAGACCCTGAAGAAGGAAAATAGCGAGTTAGGGGAAAAAGTTAAAAAGCAGGACCTCAAGGGTGGTAATCTCAGGATTGCTGCCTGTGCCACGAGACAGAGAGGGTAGGAAAAGGAAGTCATGGCAGTTGAATGTGTGGCTGAAGAGTTGGTGCAGGGGGCAGGGGTTCAGATTTCTGGATCATTGGGATCTCTTCTGGGGAAGGTCTGACCTGTATAACAAGGACGGGCTGCACCTGAACTGGAAAGGGACCAATATCCTGGTGGGCAGGTTTGTTAGAGCTGTTGGGGAGGGTTTAAACTAGTTTGGCAGGGGGGTGGGAATCAGAATGTGAGTGCAGAGATTAGGGTAGAAGGACAAGGGCATGATGCTATGTGTTCTGAGTTGGTGAGGAAGGACTGGCAGGGGACAAAACATAAATGTAGCCAGTTAGAGGAGCTGAAATGTGTCTATTTCAATGCTAGGAGTATTAGGAATAAAGGGGATGAACTTAGAGAATGGATCAGTACGTGGAACTACGATGTTGTGGCCGTTACTGAAACTTGGCTGGAGGAAGGGCAGGATTGGCTGATGCAGGTACCGGGGTTTAGGTGTTTAAAAGGAATAGTATGGGAGGTAGAAAAGTGGGGGAGTAGCGTTACTGGTCAGGGATAGTATCATGGCTGTAGAAAGGGAGGACGCTGCAGAGGGAGTGTCCACTGAGAGGGGGTGTGGGTGGAAGTCAGAAAGAGGAAGGGATCAATCACTGTGCTGAGAGCAGTCTATTGGCCCCCAAATAGCCCTCGGGACACCGAGGAGCAGATAAGCAGGCAGATTTTAGAATGGTGCAGGAAATGCAGGGTTGTAGTTATGGGTGATTTTAACTTCCCTCATATTGACTGGCACCTCTTGACTGCAAGGGGGATAGACGGGGCTGAATTTGTCAGGTGTGTTCAAGAAGGATTCCTGACACAGTATGTGGACCGGCCAACGAGAGGAGAGGCCATACTGGATCTAGTTCTCGGTAATGAACCTGGTCAGGTGGCAGACCTCGTTGTGGGGGAGCATTTTGGTGAGAGTGACCACAACTCCCTTAGCTTCAGCATAGTTATGGAAAAGGATAAAAACAGACAAAATGGGAAAGTGCTTAACTGGGGAAGGGCTAACTATGAATGGATGAGGCAGGAACTAGCAAGAGTAAATTGGAAACAGATGTTCAAAGGTGAAAGCACAGAAGTAATGTGGAGGAAGTTTAGGGACCACTTGTGCTGGGTTCAGGATAGGTTTGTCCCACTGAGGCAAGGAAAAAATGGTAGGAAAAGGGAACTGTGGCTGATGAAACACGTGAGGCAACTCGTCAAGCGGAAGAAGGAAGCATATGTAAGATATAAGAAGCAGTCAGAGCCCTGTTGGTCGCTTTTCAATTGCTCCTACCCTGTTTACTTAATTGTCTCTACCAGTCTTTCTTTTGAAACCTTATTATAATACTTCAATACTGCTTTACTGTGGCTGGGAAAAGAACCAAAGTGTTTGCAAAAGAAAGAGTCTTTGGATTCAATCAGTGACTTCCTTAAACGGCAAAAGTAGGAATTCTCTGAGGAGTTTCAACGGCTCAACAGCAAATTGGATACAATTCAATGAACTTTATTTCAGCATGAGAACCAAATTCAGGAGAATACTGTGAAGCTAATGACACTTGAAGAGGACGTTGAAGATACAATTAAACTCTGCAAAGAGTTATCTTTATCCAATGATAAAATGCTGAGAAGGATCATCAGTCTCGAAAATAGAAACAGGAGAAATAACTTGCGAATCCTGGGTCTTGAAGAATCAATTGAAGGCGCTGACCCTACGAAGTTTTTTGCAAGCTTTCTGAAGCAGCTTTTCCCTGATTTATTCACTTCCGATCCGAAGCTCGATCGAGCTTTTCGCTCTCTGACTTTGAAGCCATTGTCCTTGGCAGCGAAATCCAGATCGGTCGGGACTAGCCTTTCATGAATTTCGTATTAAGGACCTTTTAATTCGCCATACCCGGAGACAAGGAATGATCGATTTCCAAAATTACAAGGCTAGATCTGTGGAAGACTATTCGCCTGAAGTTTTGGCTGATCGCATGAAATATAAACATGTTATGTTGGAATTTTATAATAAAGGATATAAACCATCCCTTCAGTTCCCCGCACGTCTGTGTATTGTTTTCAAGAACGGATTGCAAAATAGAATCCATTCAGTTGAAGATGCAAACGAGTTTCTGAAGGATGAAGTCTAAAACTTATATTTCTTATTTGATCAAGTTTTTTCTTCTGTTAATATACATTTGAAATAAGGTTTCATTAAGCTTATGTTTTGGCTGTTCATATATTGTCTTTTGTTATATATTTTTTTGATACTACTTTATTTTATCCCGTTTTGAGGCTTTATTTTAATACAGCTTTCTTTAAATTTGTTTAAAGTGATCCTTTCGTATTTCCGAATACCGAGTTATTTTACTTTTTATGTTGTGTCTTGGTAGGGACATAATGACCTTGCAGGACTGGAGTTTTTTTTCTGTCAACAGGATTTTTTGGGGCTGGTACTTAGTTCTCAGCTCGCTGACTGTCTATTGGTCAGCTTTCTCGCTTTGGGTGGGGGAGAGAGTAGGTCCTATTTCTCTCTGGGAGCTGTGTTGGGTTGAATGTATGATTGTTTATTTGAATACCTTACTTCACGATTTGCTTTCTAGTTTTAATAACTTATGGCCAGATCTTTTAATTACACGTTGATTGGTATTTAAAATGGTTCAAAATATCAACCTGTTTAGTTTGAATGTGAAAGAGCTGTATCACCCCTTCAAAAGGAACAAAGTGTTTGCTTATATTAAAAAATTAAAAGCACCTTTTTTTTTTACAAGAAACGCACATACGCAGCTGTGATAGCTTACGTTTTTTTTTACTTGGTGGAAGGGTATGCAATTCCACTCTTCGTTTAACACACAATCACGTGGCGTTTCAATTTTTGTAGATAATACAGTTTCCTTTATTCAGCATAAAGTTGTTTCGGACCCTGATGGTCGATTTGTTATTGTATCGGAGTTTAGACAGTAAATTAATTGTTTCTGGTAATGTATATGCCCCCAACATAGATGATTCAGGATTTTTTGAATGTCTATTTTCCTTTTTGCCAAATTTGTGTACTTACTCCCTTGTGATAGGAGGACATTTTAACTTCTGGTTAGATCCAGTATTAGATCACTCATCTGTTAAACCCTCCACACTTAATAAATCAGCTTTGTTCATCCAATCTTTTACAAATAAATGTGGTTTTGTTGATGCTTGGCGTTTTCTGCATCTGACGGACAGGAAGTATTCATTTTTCTCCCATGTCTATCGTTCTTATACCAGGATTGACTTTTTTTTATTGATAGTCAAATGATTTCATTAGCTCGATTGATTGAATATAAAGCGATTGCTATCTCTGACCACTCTGCTGTAATTCTATCTTCAAGTCTTTCTGGTCCTATCCCCATGAGTAGATTTTGGTGATTTAATTTAACTCTGTTATCCGATGAGGAATTTTAAAAATTTATGGAGAATCAAATTACTCTTTTTTGGAAGAAAATATGTTGGAAGAGACATCTAGCCTGATTATATGGGATACTTTTATAGCATACATCCGAGGTCAAATTTTCTTATACTGCAAACATCATTAAAAAAGCTAACAAAGAATGAAATGAATTAGCCAATCAGTTAAAGCAACTGGACTTCAATACCTGATCCTGAAACATATGAGAAGTATTGAAACTAAAACTAAATATGATCTTCTTTTAACGTATCCAATTGAAAGCCAACTTTTAAAAGATAGAAGTCAACTTTATACTCATGGAGATAAAACTGGTAAGCTACTGGCTAATCAATTGAAGCCATTTTCAGTGAATTAGCAAATTAAAGAAATAAGTAAAATTAATGGGGACATGACAACTGACCACCTTGAAATTAATGACACTGTTAGGGAATTTAATTCTAAATTGTATAGTTCTGGCTCTGTTAATGATAATATTGAAAAGAATAATTTTTAGATCAATTAAATATTAATAATCTTTCATTAGATGATCATAGGCAATTGGATCAACCTATTTCCCTGGAGGAAAGTGCTCAGGCTATTTGAGAATTGCATTCTGGGAAATCCCCAGGACCCGCTGGATTCTCTGGAGAGTTTTATAAGGCTTGTTCCTCCTTGCTTATACCACACTTATGTTCTACCCTTACAGATTCCTTTAAGGTAGGAAGACTACAGCAGTCTTTTTACTAAGTTTTCATTTCACTCATTCCCAAAAAGAATAAGAATCCTACTGTATGTTCTTTGTATAGACCTATCTCTTTATTCAATTTTGATACTAAAATTTTATCTAAAGTGTTGGCTCGCAGACATAAAAATATTATATCTTCTATGGTTTTGGATGATCAGACAGGATTTATTAAAAATCTATATTCCCATTTTAATATACGGCATTTGTTGAATGTTATATACTCTCCATCTAAGGAAATACCGGAATGTGTGATATCTTTGGATGCGGAGAAGGCTTTTGACAGAGTTGAATGGAACTTTCTATTTACATCCTTAGAAAAATTTAATTTTGGACCTAATTTTATTCATTAAATTAAATTACGTTATTTATCTCCCTCCGCTCGGGTTCTTACTAATTTTCAGATTTCTAAACCCTTTAAACTCCAACCTGGAACTAGACAAGTTTGCCCCTTGAGCCCCCTGCTTTTTGATTTGGTATCAGAACCATTAGCAATTGCTTGTTGAGAGTCTAAAGAGATCACTGGTATTTTAAGGAGAGGTACTATTCATAAAGTGTCGCTCAATGCTGATGACTTATTGCTTTTTATATCTAATGTTACAATCTCTTTACCATTTGTGTTCCATTTACTGACTAATTTTAGTCAGTTGTCAGGATAGAAATTAAATCTACAGTAGTGTGAACTGTTTCCTTTAAACAATTTCATACCAACTGATATTAACCTTCCTTTTAAATTTTTAGGAGAACAAGTTATATATTTGGGAGTAACAATTAATAAGAATTCTGAAGATTTTTTTTAAGGAAATTTTTAAAAGTTCATTGAATTACGTTAAAAACACTCTCTAATTGGTTGCCACTCTCTTTATCACTGATTGGCTGAATCAATTCTATTAAAATGAATATCTTACCTAAATTTGTATACCTTTTTCAAGCTGTGGCTGTTTTTATTCCTAAATCTTTTTTTGACTCTTTGGATTCAATTCCTTCTCCCTATATATGAAAGAATAAAAAAAAACCTTGTATAAATAAAGCTCACCTTCAGAAAACCAAACAGAATGGAGGATTTGCCCTACCCAATTTTAGGTTATATTATTCGGCAGTTAGTATACATAATATTACGTTCTGGATATATTACATTAACAATGGGAATTGCCCTATATGGGTTTCCTTGGAAGTCAACTATGTTATAAAATTTTCCATTATTTCTTTACTTGGATCCTCGCTTCCTTTACCTTTAAATAAATTAATTGACAATGTGGTGGTTAAACACACATTGAGGATTTGGTTGCAGTTTAGAAATCATTTTGGTTTATTGAGATTTTCCCACTCAAGTCCCATACTTTCTAATTGTTTTTTGAAACCATCATTAATTGACTCATCTTCTAAAGAATGGAATAGATTGTGTATTAAACGATTTCAGGATTTGTTTAATGGAGGGAAACTTACTTTTTTTGTGCAACTTTCAATGAAATTTAAACTTCCCAACACTCACTTTTTTTGATACTTACAGATTAGAGATTTTTTTTTAAGATCTCAATTACTTACATTTCCTACAAGTCCAGATAAGAATAGATTAGATACAATTTTTAATTTGAAACCATTTGATAACGGTTCAATATCTTACAGTCTGCTGTCGGGACTGAAAATGGCCTCTTTAGATACAATTAAAGGAGACTGGGAAAAGGATTTACAGATTTTCATATCTGATGAGAGTTGGAAGATTATTTTAAAATTGATTTATTCTTCATCATTATGTGCTCGTCATTCTTTATTACAATTCAAAGCGGTCCATAGAATTCCAAAGAAGACAATTAATAATTGATAAGAGGAAAGATGAAATGGAAAATAATAAAGATGAAAATACCAATTTTTCAGACATATAAATAAAAGGGAGGCGAGAGTGAATAAGGGAGTCATGGAGGGAGCGATCCCTGCGTCTCTGCCCCCCCCCCCCATCCCTCCCCACCGATCTCCCTCCCGGCACTTATCCTTGCAAGCAGAACAAGTGCTACACATGACCTTACACTTCCTCCCTTACCACCATTCAGGGTCCCAGACAGTCCTTCCTGGTGAGGCGACACTTCACCTGTGAGTCGGCTGGGGTGATATACTGCGTCCGGTTCTCTCGATGTGGCCTTCGATATATTGGCGAGACCCGACGCAGACTGGGAGATTGTTTCGCTGAACACCTACTCTCTGTCCCCCAGAGAAAGCAGGATCTCCCAGTGGCCACACATTTTAATTCCACGTCCCATTCCCATTCTGATATGTCTATCCACGGCCGCCTCTGCTGTAAAGATGAAGCCACACTCAGGTTGGAGGAACAACAGCTTATATTCCGTCTGGGTAGCCTCCAAACTGATGGCATGAACATCGACTTCTCTAACTTCCGCTAATGCCCCACCTCCCCCTCGTACCCCATCCGTTATTTATTTCTATACACACATTCTTTTTCTCTCTCTCCTTTTTCTCCCTCTGCCCCTCTCACTATACCCCTTGCCCATCCACTGGGGTTCCCCCCCCCTTCCCATTGTCTTTCTCCCTGGGCCTCCTGTCCCATGATCCTCTCATATCCCCTTTACCTATCATCTGTCCAGCTCTTGGCTACATCCCTCCCCCTCCTGTCTTCTTCTGTCATTTTGGATCTCCCCCTCCCCCTCCCACTTTAAAATCTCTTACTAGCTCTTCTTTCAGTTAGTCCTGACGAAGGGTCTCGGCCCGAAACGTCGACTGTACCTCTTCCCATAGACGCTTCCTGGCCTGCTGCGTTCACCAGCAACTTTGATGTGAGTTGCTTGAAATTCCAGCATCTCCAGATTTCCTGGTGTTTGAGTTTGATAGCTCCGTGCCTGTGCTCACTGCAGGGGCATCTCATTGAAATCTATGGAATATTGAAATGCCTACTTAGAGTAGAAGTGCGGAGGGTGTTTCTTACAGTTGGGCAGTCTGGGATTAGAGAGCGGGGCCTCAGATTAGAAGGATGATAGTTTAGAACAGGGATATCTTTATCCAAAGGTGGTGCATCTGAGGGATTAGTTGTCACAGACGGCTATGGAAGCCAAGTCACTTGGTGTATTTGAAGCAGAAATTGATAATTTCTTGATTATTAAGGACGTCAATGTCCATGCCCGGTAGACTGAGATTGAGGGGAATCATAAATCAGCTCTGCTACAATGGCGGAACAGACTCAGTGGGGCGAATGACCTGTTCTTGTTCCTTCGTCTTATGGACCAATGATCTATTATTATTCTATGTGTGTTACACGGTACAGGTGCCGTAAAACAAACAAATAAAGGACATATCTCCGTCATAATAAACCTGATTCTCATCCTGACCTTTATCCCCAACAGTGGAAATCTCCTTCATTTGCAATACTAACGCCAACGTTATCCCTGTACACTCACGTTCTGACCTACCAGTCTTGCAACAGATTCCCAGATTGTCCAATTATACTATTTGTATCGGAATGATGATTCATCATTGCCATCAGTGAAAATAAATCATGTTCAGCCCTCGCTTCAGATGCAGTGCTGCGGTGGGTGACTAACATAGACGGAGCTGCCATGGCCGAGTGGTTAAGGCGTTGGACTTGAAATCCAATGGGGATTCCCCACGCAGGTTCGAGCCCTGCTCGCAGCGCGAACTCTACAGCCATCAGGGACTAGAAATCCAGCTGCCTGTGAATAACTCCCTGGCTGCTCTCTGAACGCTACATTCTCTGCCAAGTCCAGGCGGCAGACTTTAAGATTTTTACACTCTTCAATACTGTTGCATTTCTACTCAGTGTCCAGAGTTCATTTCTACCCCGACTCTGATCAATCTCCGTGAGGCAGCTTAAACAATCCTTTCTGGTGGAGTTTACTTAGCGACGACGTTGTTACTTTGCAACCGAATATCTAACAATAGATTTCGAGTAGAAACAGAGCGATTGATGTCGGTGGGTTCTACAGCTGTTTGGATACCGAGCGCCTCACTTCGTTCACCAACCTACTTCCTCCAGCTGAATTGCGGACGATTTATCGCACTGAGCAGAATTCCTGCCGCCAAATCAGCAGCAACTTTGGAATTTTAAGAATTAATGACACCAATTTAATTTTAATTGTCTTTATGATTGAAGAAACTGGGAGAAGTACCATCAATAAGTATAACGTATCGCCCTCTCTTGCTCCCTCTGTTAGAAGATCATGTGTAAACGCATGAACCATTTCTCCTCATCCGTCCGGACGGTGACAATAATTACGAGCCCTCCAGCTTCCGAGTTTAAATGAAGGGGCGGAAAGGTCCATTTCTTTCTCTCGCTGTGGTGAAATACTCCGATGATCAAGAAAACGCTATGAGGAAAACGATGACCCAAAGTGAACATGAAATCGGTTAATTGCCGTGTAACTTTCTCTCTTCCACTGCCTGTAAAACTCCCCCGTTTATCGCTCTTGCCCTGTCTACGATGCGACTCTCTCCCCTGCTTCACTTCCATGTCTCGCTCTTTCTCTATCTCTCTCTGTAACATACACAAACTCACACACATACATACACACACACACACACACACACACACACACACACACACACACATTATCGCCCTCCCTCTCCCCCCCCCCCCTCTCTCTCTCTCTCTCTCTCTCTCTCTCTCTCTCTCTCTCTCTCTCTCTGTGGGGAGCTAAGAATGGGGCAAGAGTTGGGAAGGAACTGGAGGGTGCAAGTGAGGATGTGTGGTAGTCAGCTCGATATGGGAGTCTTTTGGTATGACACAGTGGTCGCTGTTGTTCGTTAATCCTTATTTATGTCGGTAATTTTGATGCGAAATCGCGTCTTGATCAGGAAGTTTCTGCATGACACAAAATTAGGCGATGCTGTTGATACTGAGGGAGGTTACTGTTGATTACAAGCGTACCTGTTTTAGTTAGAGAAGTGACGGATGGGTGGTAAATGGATTCCAATGTAGATAAGTATAACGTCGTGCATTTTGGAAATAAAACTTGCAAAGCACTTGTGCTGTAAATGGCCGGGCATTGCGGAGTACAGTTGACACGAGGGACCCAGAGGCACAAGCTCACTGTTCGCTGATTTCGATGGTATAGTGAGAAGCCGTTTCTCATTCCGGCCTTTCTCATTCAGGGCAACAGGAAGGAACGTAAAACAAGACATTATGATAGGTCATTGTTGAGGTTGTGGATAGAGTGCCATGTATAGTTCCGGACGCTCTATTATAGAAAATAGGCCGTTAAACTGTAAACAGTGCAAGTTATACAATGACGTTTTCAGGACAAGGAGAACTGGGTTATATAAAGAGTTTGTCCAAGCCTGTCATTTGCTCATTCCAAGACCAGAAGAATGCGATTTAAAACAGAGGTAAAATGAATGTTAACAGTCTGTTTTTTTTTCTGTGCAAAGGCGGACAGTGGACTTGCAAGACAGAACTGTGGGTCACAAGGGCGGCACTGATCTACACTAACAAACGTAGGTCGTTCCACTCGGGAAGAGAGGGGGATATAAACGGGTGAGTGTCGAAAAAAAAACGATTGAAAGGATCGTCAGTTGAGCTGGAGAGAGGAATCATGCGCGACAGTAAAGCGAGTGAGGAATGTGAAGTACACGTAATTACATGGATCCTCATTGGTGCAGAGTTTGCCTGCAATGAATGGTGAATTAGTTAGACCAGGCAGGGAAACTTTACGAATTCATCACATCCTTGCAGTAATAAGAGCAAGGGGATGTTTTATCGCGTCCTTCAGTTGCTCCCTGAACTTGGTCTGGGTGACGGCGTAAAGAGCCGTGTTTGTGCAGCAGCATCGAGCCCAGTTCTCGCAGAGAATCAGGAGGCACCGTCACGGCAGAGGAAGCAGACAGCAGGTCCACGCAGAATACACAGTGAACGGTGCCCACAGCAGGACGAAATTGCCAGAGATGATCAGCAGTAAAACGAGGGATTTCCTGCGGCTCTCCATCTGCGGGTCCATGTCACCCTGTCCCTTGTCAGCACGCCGGAGTCTCCTGCGCCCCCTGCTGGTGACTAGAACATGCCGGACGGTGAATCCATTCGTCAGGAGAACCAGCAGGAATGGGATAACAGGGGTGAGGAGGTAATGACATAATTCCATTGGTACTGAGACGGATAAGGACACATAATGCGCGGTACCCATACAAATAAATGGATGAATTATCATTGCATAACGCCCTGGGAGCCGGAAATACCAGTAAATGTTTCTTAAACAGCTGATTACAGTCACCATCCCCAGAATCACAGCCGCAGTTTTCCCGGTGCAATATTTTGTTTTCAGCTTTTGGCAACAAATGGCCACAAATCGATCAAATGTGAAAGTGACGGTGAACCAGACCGAACAATCGGTGGCGGTGTAAAGCAGGACGGCGTGTATTTTACACACTGGTGTATCTCTGGCCCAGAGGAAAAGGTCCATTGATGCAGAATCTCGCTCAGTATCAGGTCCAGGACAACGACCATAAGATCCGCCGCTGCCATGGCAACCAGGTAGCGAGTGACAACTCTGGAGAGACCGCACTTTCCTCTGGACAAGATTAAAACCGTGACCAGGTTCACTGCGAGGAGCATAGAAAATAATCAGTAGACACACATCAGGGAGCCTTCTCTGTGAAGTGGGCATACAATTAATCAGATTTGTTCTCTATCATGTTAGTAAATCATTGCTCCTCTGGAAGTCTATAGAGAAAATTAACTACTAGATTCAAATCCTAAGTGAAATTAGCGAAAAAATCAAAGGCAAAATTTGCCGACAGATATCACCCAAGAGCGGCAGCGAATAACACAGATAAGGATCACTGATAATTTCGCAACTTCGGGCGTGTTTGGGGAGAAGATGTAAATGGGACATCAAACACGAACTCTACAGAAACTTAAATAACTTTCCGCAACAGCGACTGTTTACATCAACGGCAGGTTTGCGCCACTGATCATTATACCTACCGTCCTACCGTGCAACAGTCTTTGGCAGATATATATAGCTAGGGAGCCTAAGAATATGACACAGTCCCGTGTTGTCAACGTGGAGTGGAGAACCGGCTTGCAAATCTGGCGGAAGAAAACTATGTTGCGAATTACTGACAATTACAAAATGTCTCCCTGGTGTTTCCCGCGCCCTCGACTCTCCCTCCCGCTTTTCCCAAGTATGAGCCCCTCTCCCTGATCCCTTCCCACTCTCAGTCCATAGCAGAGACCCATATCAGAAACAGATTTGTCATCAACATCTTATGTCAAGAAATTAGTTATTCTTGCGGCAGTAGTACAGTGTAATACATGCAATTACCACGGTACCGGGGAAAGGTCTCCGGCCTCCTCGCTATATATAAAACACTGTCACCGATCATCCGATCTGCAGTAGCTCCAGTGAATTCGCTCAATGAGCGAGTGATTCGGAGAAGCGGAATCTATCTAAGTTTCACACTGATTCGCAGCTGCTGACCTAAAACTCGGAGAAACTGGTCGACTCCCTAGGACACGTTGAGCAGGAGATCTGACTTTGCGGCGGCGGATGCTATGTTCACAGGCCGAAAGTTAACTGGGATGATGATATTCCTATGAATTTTTTCCTCCAAGGTTCTTTATCCCCCTTCAGTTACTCCTGCCCTTATTAAAGAGATTTTACTCCATTTCTCTGCATTTATTCCATTCCAGCTGAAATTTTACTTACCCGCAATAATGTCCTCTTTTATCCCCAAATCAATGCATCGCAGCCCGTTAGTAATTTTTCAGTTTGCGGATTTTTGTGTTTTTCTTTTCGCTTCAGAACACCGACAGAGTTCACAGTCAACTGCAAACATCCACATAGTTAACAGCATTCTGAAAGACCCCACGCATTCCTCAAACAAACTCTTCTCCCTCCTGCCATCTGGCAAAAGTCGCCGAAGCATTCGGGCTCTCACGACCAGACTATGTCACCGTTTCTTTACCCAAGCCATCAGACTCCTCAGTACCCAGAGTCTAGACTGACACCAACCTACTGCCCTCTACTGTGCCTATTGTCTTGTTTATTATTTATTGCAATGCCTGCACTGTTTTGTGCACTCTATGCAGTCCTGGGTAGGTCTGTAGTCTAGTGTCGTTTTGTGTTGCTTTACGTGTTCCAGCCTAGTTTTTGTATTGTTTCCTTTTGCACCATGGTTCCGAAAACTTTGTCTCGTTTTTACTGTGTACTGTACCAGCAATTATGGTCGAAATAACAATAAAAAGTGACTTTACTTGACTTGACTTGAAACGCTGACAATAATAAAATAATTAGTGATGAATGTTTTTGAATGGAATCAGCTTGTACAAAGACTACACGAAATCACTGAGATCACTGTCAAATGCGCTGGCCGAGAATTAAAAAAGAACAACAGTAAGGACATTGGCATTTTATAATAGTGGAGTTCTAATTGTAGAATGAGATCTGATACAGACATCGTTTGGCGGACAGTCAGAGGAGAGCGAATGATCACGAGAATATTTTAACGATAGTATAGTACAAATCGAGATGCCTTTCCTTTTTATTGAATAAAATGTCAATGGAATTCAAGGAAGAAATCTAAACCTCAAACGGAATTGCGCTATTCAGTCCATACAGACAGCTACATTTTCTGCTGCACAATGTTATTCAGATGAATATTGTTTGAAATGACCACAGAATGAGAGAGTCGGGATTATAGTCACCATAATGTAACTCCTCTCAGGGCAAGACAGATAATGAGCCGTCTCTCTTTATCATTATTATAACCCAGTTCTGAGAAAGCCTCAGAGTGACATTTGAAAAGCGAATGAAGGGTTGTTTTAAATTACGTGAATTACCACAGGAAAGGACAGAGGTGAAACAATTCAGACATTTGCTGACAAACTCCGGTAATGCGGAGATGGAGCTGCAGCGGGACGAATGCCAGTGGTGAACCGTGAGGAAAGGATCACGGATTCCCTGGACAGCCCGGGAGTTTAGAGCAGACAGTCGGTTCTGGGAGAAGTGGGAAGGCGGGATGTTCTGTTCGATGACGTGGCAGCACGTACGGAGCTGGGCGGGGCTGGGTGCGCGGTGACGTTGGCGGCTGGTTCATCATTAGACCGGTTGTCTGCGAGGATAATCCACACCTGGAAGTCAGATTGAATTCCGCTGCAAACACAAGGAGAGGAAGCAACTTGATTCAAAAGCCGGTATTTTCGAACAGGGGATGGAGCGAGTGAGAGGAAGCAACGCTTCCAGAGGCAAAATATCAGAACCTCGTTTATGAACTGATGTGAGCAACGATTGAACGGAGTTTACCGATTGGATCATTGGCCATTACACCCGCAGATTTACAAGAACCACAGTGAACAGCATCGTTGCAGAATTTGATCCTTTGGGGATTTCTTACCTGGAGTGTGCGACAGTAGCAGTAATTTCAAATGGGTGATAAATATTAGAAAGCAGTTAAATATTGTTTTATAGTTGAACTTTGGAGAGAGACTCACTGGGAAGAGCAATGATAGCCAGACCGGGGTAGTAAATAACTTGAATGACTTTTAATTTGTGCGTAATTCGAAGATCCAAGGTCAAAGTCGCAAAGATAAATTGAGCAGCCCAGACGATATTCTTCGGAATTTCTGCCACATTCCACTCTGCTGTTCCCGGTCTCTGCTCGATTACGGAACCAGAAAACTTTCCTTCCGCAGAGTGTGCTCTCTCTGTCCGCTTTGAAGATCAGCGAATCGCTGTGAGTGTCTGAGCTGCAGCTCAGTGAGAACTCAGTGATTCAGATGCTATTTAACAGGAGAGGAAAACTCTCTTGTGACGCCAGAACCCCTCGTGGATATTGGCATTTAATGTAATGACACATGCAGTTAATTATTTCTGCATAGTTCCTGAGCCGCAGGTGTGGTGAGGTGCTGTTAAATAATTTCCAGCAATTCGAAACAATTTTGTAGATTCAGCGAAAGTGAAGCTGAGTAAAATTCAAAGATAAAGATAACTAAAATGTGCAGTTTTTCGTTGAGAGGAAAATGAAATTTGTTTCAAAAGCTTACTTTTGAATATTGTTAATGTGTCATGGTCCGGTCCGTGAAGTCCGCATTCCGGTTCATGGTCCGGTCCGTGGACTCAGGACTCCGGGTCTTCCAGTTGTCCCTTGTTTTGGTTGAGTTAATCATAGGCAACTGATTCCTATCTTGGGGCTTGGAATATCAGCAGCCTTCGGGTTGAGTGTACGCTGCTGGTTTGTCTTGTCAAGATCCCCTGGGAGCAACCTCCCGGTGGAAGGCCAGAGCGGCCACTTGCCATCTTTAGGCCGCGGTGGGGAACTATCCCCTCATGGAGCCTTGCTGTCAGTAGCCGCAGCTGTCTTTGTGGTATGGATTCGGCCGTTTCCCGGGCCAGCTGAAGGGCCGTCAGCCACTCCGAGCTAGGTAAGGATCCGGCTGTTCCCGTAGCCAGCCGAGGTCGTTGGCCGTAACTGCGACTCGGAGCAACCCCGAAGCAGAGATAGAACTGTCTGTTGTTCTTCGATGTTTGTCTCTTCTTGCCTTCGCCTCCGTGGAGTAAGTCAGGCCGTTCTGCAGTTGCCCTGCGGGGGGAGCTGTCTTGTCTTGTCGTTGCCTCTCTGGGGGATGTCAGGCCGTTCTGCAGTTGCCCTGCGGGGGGAGCTGTCTTGCCTTGTCCTGGCCTCCGTTGGGTAAATCAGGCCGTTCAACCGTTGCCCTGCGGGGGAACATGTCTTGTCTTTGCCTCTATTAGGTAAGTCCGGCCATTCTGCCGTTATCCGACGGAGGGACCTGTCCCATCTTGGTGTGGAGATAAAGTTGAGTCCCGGCTTGTCTAAGAATAAGTCTTGGCTCTAAGTCTATGTACTGTCCAGTCTCGTGTTCGTGTCGTGTTAAAGATGAGTCCCGGCTTTTCGAAGGATAAGTCCCAGCTCTATGTTGATGTTCAGTTCCCAGTCTGTCTCTGAGCTCCAGCCTCCGAATTATCAGACTCCGTATTCCAAGACCCGAGACCCAGACCCCAGTCTCAAGCCTCAAGACCCAGACCACAGCCTCAAGCTTCAAGACCCAGACCCCAGTCTCAAGCCTCAAGACCCAGACCCCAGTCTCAAGCCTCAAAACCCAGACCGCATCCTCAAGCCTCAAGACCCAGACCCCAGCCTCAAGCCTCAAGACCAAGACCACAGTGTCAAGCCTCAAAACCCCAGGACTCCAAGCCTGTCTCTAGGCCTCAAGACCCTAAGACGCCAAGCCTGTCTTCAAGCCTCAAGACCCCAGCCTCCAGTCCTGCAGTCATGTCATGTCCATGCCTGGTTCTAGGGCCCGAGACCGAGGCAAGATCCCGGTTCTGGGTCCTTGTCCAATCTCTGGCTCTGGGTCCAAGCCCAAGTCTGCGTTCTTGTCCCTGCTTCTTATCTGTATCCTGTCACGTCCCTACTCTGGTCAGGTTCTGCTCCTGGTACTTCAGCGCCTGTGTCTTGCATTTGGGTCCGCCATCTACCAGCGCCTCCATTGTGACAGAATGTAAAATAGAGTGACATAAGTATTTGCCTTAGAGAGACGGGGAGAGAGGGGGAGACAGGGGGAGAGAGAGGGAGTGAGAGGGAGATAGTGGGAGATCTACCCCCACCATACTTCTCACACTCAACGTCACCGTTCAGGTGATGGGGGAAAGAGAGGGAGATGGCAGAGAGAGAGAGAGAGAGAGAGAGAGAGAGAGAGAGAGAGAGACGGGAGAGAGACGGGAGAGAAAGCGCTCTGGGATAGAGAGTCTGGAGGGGTACTGAGAGTCTGGGGCAGACAGACGGGGGTGAGGAGAGAGTGGAGAGGGACCCTGGATGAAGAAAACCCTGTCTAATTTCCATCAGCAGATATATTTAAGTGATTCTATTATGGTCATTATTTTATGTTGTTTTTTCTGTGTATGCCTGCAAGAAAATGACTTTTTCGGCACAGCTTTGTAGGCTGAACTGCCTGTATTGTGCTGCAGGTTTTCTATGTTTCTATGTTCTATGTTTTTAGAATGAACCTCAGAGCTCTATGTGGTGACATGGATGTACTTTCATAATAAATTTGCTTTTAACTTTGAAAGAGACTGTTGGAGAGAGAGAATCTGGGAGGGCGGAGAGAGAACGACTGGGGAGGGAGGAGAGTGAGACGGGGAGAAAGGCCAGTGAGGGAGAGTGAGAGACCAAGACGGGAGATAGACCAGGAGGAGAGGGAGAGGAATCGTAGATGAGAGAGCAGCCGGGGTGAGGGAGAGATTTCGGATGAGACCCGGGATATAGAAACGGGGCGAGGTGGCGTGGGGGAGGGTAGAGAGACTGGGGGCCTAGAGAATGATAGAGGGTAGGAAGAGACGGGTGGGAACAAGAGGGGTAGAGAGAGAAAGAGATAGGGACAGTGGGAGAAACGAAATAAAGGGTGGTAAGAGGGGTTGGAGGACAGGGTGGGGAGAGAGAGGTGGGGGAAGAAATAGAGAAGGAAAAGGGGACGGGGAAGAGAGGGGAGTGAGGGAGAGAGAGGTTGAGGGAGTGGGTAATGGACGACGAAGAGGCGATGATGGTTTTACTCATCTCGTCTCCCCTCCTCACCTTTTCTTTCTCCCCTCACCTCCTCAATTTGATCCCTCCTTTTCATCCTTCCCTCTGCTAACCAGCCCGCACCGACAGACCTCGCCTCCATCTTCTCCAGCGAGCCCGCGCCGTCTCCTGCCTTTGAGGGGCCTCAGTGACGTCACGTTCCCCACTGCACGGGACAGCCAGAGGGATTCGGGCCGAGCGGCCTGAGGGGCGGGGGAGGGAGAACAGTGAAGGTGGTATTTTGGAGATGGGAAGGGGTGGTAACGGTGCCAACCTCTTCCCGTCGCTACATTCCCCCGCAATGTTCAGATCCCTTGTTACGAGTCACCCTGTCCCACCCTCGGCATCCGGTCACCCCTGAAACACTCCGCTCTCTGTCCCCTCGCTCTCCCCTCTATCACCGTCCATCTCACCCTGGTTGGCGGCCATTCTGTGATGGTTACCATTGACAGCTGCTCCCCCAGCATCGAAGAATGAAGCACACCCTTTTCCTCACCTTCCACTCACTTCCCTCCCTGTTTATTCAATCTCAACTCCTCATCCCTCCTCTTCTTTCCCTCGATGCCCGCTGTTGCAACTCTCTATTTAACCTTCTGCAGACAGCGATTTTGCGGCAGTGTATGACCCTCCCTCCCACTTCCTCCACCACGAAGTGTGTCACTCCCTCACACTCATCATCATCTCGTCACCCTATTTCCCATCCCATCACCCGCAAACTCATTCCCGCATACAACTCGCTTTCCTCTCCCCGCCACTTCGATGTTGTGCAGGTGCACTTTCTGCTGGTTGGCCGCCATTTTGTGATGTTAATTTCCGCCTCTCCTCGTCGCCCTCTATGTCTCTCTCTCTCTCTGTTACCCAGTGAGTCACTCCCCAACTCTCCCCGTCACCCCTGACACCCTCCCCTCTCTGTCCCCTTGTCCTTTCTTCCGCCACCCACCACATCCTGGGTGGTGAGCATTTCCATATGGGAAATTTCGCTCCCCCACCCGATCCCTTCCTTCCGTCGTTGAGTGAGTCTCTCCCCTCTCCCTCCGTTATGACACTCAACTCTCCGTCCCATCAGCCCTGACCGCGTCCTGACCCCTCGCTCTCCCTTTGCCCCTCGAGCACACCCCTCCCCTTTCCTGCCGTCCGTCTTATTAGCGAAGGAAATATCACCACCCACCCTTAATCCACTATTGAGTAAGTCACCCCTTCGCACTCCCCATCCTATTACTCCCCACCCTGTCCTATCAGCCCCCTGCCTCCCTTCAAATTCTATAACTTCCCCTCCTTCCCCGTCCCATCACTTCCTCTCCCTCCTCGTCCCATCACTCCCAATACCCGTCCCATCACTTCCCCTCCCTCCCCGTCCCATCACTTCCTCTCCATCCCCGTCCCATCGCTTCCTCGCCCTCCCCGTCCCATCACTTCCTCTCCCTCCCCGTCCCATCACTTCCCCTCCCTCCTCGTCCCATCAGTCCCGCTCCTTTTCTGACGTTTCACTCTTCCTCACCTCGTCCTTATCTTCTCCATGTCGGCCACCAGTTTGTGACAGGAACTTTCTCCTCCCCTTTTCGTCCCCTATTGAATCAGTGACTTCGCCACGGTCACCGTCTCATCAGTCCACTCCTCATCCCGTCACTCCTCTTCCTCCCAAACCCCTCACCCCTCCTCCCCACAACCCACATGAAAATGTGTATGTGTGAATATCTGAGATATATACATTAGTTTATTCAATGACAACATTATTAGAATTAAAACATATATACAATGCCCAAGACTATATAAAACACAAATTAAAATACTGTTATTACAATCAATAAGACACTCGATCCCGGGATTGTATCCACGGGCACCGCATGTTCCTTCGCCATAGATTCTGTGAGCGACAGTGGCCATTGTAAGTCAGTGTCTCACTCCATCCCTGGCGGTCACATTAACCAAGGATTCGCCCTATTTAAATCAGCGCGTCCCTCCTTCTCCTGTGCTCACTTCTACCAAAGCCGTCACTCCCTCCCCAGCAGACATTTCCAGTGAAGCGTCGGCCATTTGAGGTGTGATGAGCAGCAGCAATAATTGCAGAGTTCAGCACCGACAGTCACTCTCGAAATTGCATTCAGCACCAGTGATGGACAAATACCCAGCACGCAGCTTATTGAAACTTCCCCCCAGTGTGAACACGGTAGTGTGTCACAAGGTTAGATGACTGAGCGAATCCCTTCCCACATTGAGAGCAGGTGAACGGTCTCTCCCCAGTGTGAACTCGCTGGTGTCTCTGTCTGCTCGATGACTGAGTGAATGTCTTCCCACAGTCTGAGCAGGTGAACGGTCTCTCCCCAGTGTGAACTCGCTGATGTACCTTCAGTTCAGATGAGCAAATGAATCCCTTCCCACAGTCTGAACAGGTGTACGGCCTCTCCCCAGTGTGAACTCGCTGGTGTGTCAGCAGATCGGTTGACCAAGTGAATCTCTTCCCACAGTCTGCGCAGGTGAACGGTCTCTCCCCAGTGTGAACTCGCTGGTGTGTCAGCAGATGGTATGACTGAGTGAATCCTTTCCCACAGTCTGAGCAGATGAATGGCCTCTCTCCAGTGTGAACTCGCTGATGTACCTTCAGTTGAGATGAGCAAGTGAATCCCTTCCCGCAGTCTGAGCAGGTGAAAGGCTGCTCCCCGGTGTGAACTCGCTGGTGAGACATTAGGTCAGATGATCGAGTGAATTGTTCCCAACAAGTTCAGCAGATGACTAGCCTCTGCCAGGGTGAACTGACTGGTGTGTCCACAGATGGAAAGACCGACTGAAGCCCTTCTCACACACAGAGAACAGGTGAATGGTCTTGTCCAGTGTGTACTTGCTGATGTACCCTCAGTTGAGATGACCGATTGAATCCATTCCCACTGTCTGAGCAGATGAATGGATTCCCCCCTGTTTAAAATTACGGGCATGCCAATTGGTCTGATGGTCGAGAGAATCACTCACCATCGTGTGAGCAGGAGGGATGATTGAGTGAATGCCTTGTTCCACTTCTTCCACTGTATGGTGAAACTGTAACGAAAACCAATTTCCCCCGGGATCAATAAAGTATGACTATGACTATTAAATATCTGGACAGAGACAGCAAAATTGGCGTGTTGTGTTCGAGATTCCAGCAGACAAATTCCTTGTCATTTTTTAACCTGTAAAAAGATTTACAAAATCCATCAATGGGTGTAGGACAACATTACAGATGAGGTCACTTGAGTTGTCAAGGTGTGATCTGGCATCACACTGTTACAGTGAAGTTCAACACAAGTTGGAGAGAGAAATTATCTTCTAATTGGGCACAGTGCTGGTATCAGGAATGACCATCAATTCTCTGATGCTCTTCCTGTCTCTCTAAGAATGGGGTATTTCTGCCATCTCCAATCTGTGACCTGGCTCAGTTTGACTCTCTCCATTGGTATTATTTCCTGTTCCCACTGAGCTGCATGGGTGCCTGGCCCCACAGTATCTGAAACACTCTCACACAAATAGCCGGCAGTGCATTCCACACACCCACCACTCTCTGTGTAAAAAACCTACCCCTGACATCCCCTCGGTACCTATTTCCAAACACCTTAAAACTATGCCCCCTCTTGTAAGCCATTTCAGCCCTGGGGAAAAAACCTCTGGCTATCCACATGATCAAAGCCCCTCATCATCTTACACACCTCAAAAAGGCTCAAAACATAAAGAAGGAAATTATACATTGCTTTGAGGATTTGTTAGAAGTATACAAAATTATAAGAAAATAAATAGGGTAAATGCAAGCAGCTATTTCCACTAAGGTTGGGTGGGATGACAACCAGAGTTCATGGTAAAAGAGTTTGTGGGAAAGGTGAAAATTTAACAGGAACATTTAGGAAAGCTCTTTACTGAAATAGTCGTGAGTGTGTGGGATGAGTTACCAGCACAAGTGGTGAATATGAGCTCAGTTTCACCATTTGAAAGAAGTTTGGATGGGAGCCTGGATGGTAAGGGTCTGAAGGTGAAAGTCCCAGTGCAGGTAGTTGCAGTAGAGACCTTAAATGTTTTTTCCAGCATTGACTAGATGGGCCAAATACCCTGTTTCTGTACTGAACTTCTCCATGTTTCTATCGCAGATAAGATGGCCAAACTTGTTTGGAAGGGAAAAGTTGGGAGTGACAACGGAGCAGCAATGGCTGGAGTTTCTGGGAGCAATTCGGGAGCTGAGTGATCGATACATCCCAAAGAAGTGGAAGCATTGGAAAGGCAGGAGGACACAACTGTGGATGAAATGAGAAGCCAAAGCCAATATAAAATCCAAAGAGAGGGCAAACAAAAGGGGAAAAACTATTGGGAAACTTTTAGAAACCTGCAGAAGATGACTAAAACAAAAAGTCAGATGAGCTCAGGGTGTGGAATTATGATATTGTAGTCATTAGTGAGTCTTAGTAGCACCCAATAGTCTGAGGCATTTAGAGTTACAAAATATCCGGAGACTCAATATCTCTTGAAACCCAAGGTTCCCAGCACCAGTTACCATTCAACTTTTATTTTGGCAGGCATGTACAAACTCTACACCCTCAAAATTTCACTTCTGAAGGCCTCCCACTTACCAAGTACTCCTTTGCCAGAAAACGCCTGTCCCAAACCACACTTGTCAGATCTTTTCTGATACCATCAAAATTGACCTTTCTCCAATTTAGAATCTCAACCCGTGGTCCAGACCTCTCTTTTTCCATATTTACTTTGAATCTCATGGCATTATGATCACTAATTTCCGTCAACAGCCCTGGATCATTTCCTAACAGCTTATTGCACACTTAAACGTGAGGAATTCCACGTACTGATTAAGGGCACATTTGACAAACTTTACCCCATCTAGTCCTTTTACAGTATGGGAGTCCCAATCAATATATGCAAAGTTAAAATCACTTACTGAATCAACCTTTGTTTCTTGGCATGGTCTGTGACCTCTCTACAAATTTGTTCCTCTAAATCCCTCAGACAGTCGGGTGCAACCAAGTCCCAATAATGGCTACAATAACATAATTCCCTGTCCTGAGCTCATCTGGCTTTCCTGCGATGCTTCTTGCATTGTGATATACACAGCTCAGCACATTCATCGCACCATGCTCAACCATTTGATTGCTGACTCTGTCTGAGGTCTGAACAACATCTGACTGGTGTCAACAAAACAAACTCTCCCTCGTGGTCACAAAAACAAAGGAGCTGATTGTGGACGACAGGAGGAATGGAGACAGGCTAACCCCTATTGACATCAGTGGATCTGGGGTTGAGAGGGTGAACAGCTTTAAGTTCCTCAGCATAAATATCACCGAGGATCTCACATGGTCTGTACATATCAGCTGTGTTGTGAAAAGAGCACAACAACACCTCTTTCACCTCTGACGGTTGAAGAAGTTTGGGATGGGGCCCCAAATCCTAAGAACTTTCTACAGGGACAGAATTGAGAGCATCCTGACTGGCTGCATCACTGCCTGGTATGGGAACTGTACTTCCCTTAATCGCAGGAACCTGCAGAGAGTGGTGCGGACAGCCCAGCACATCTGTAGATGTGAACTTCCCACTATTCAGGACATTTACAGAGACAGGTGTGTAAAAAGGGCCCAAAGGATATTGGGGACCCAAATCACTACAATCACAAACTGTTCCTGCTACTACCATCCAGGAAACGGTACCACAGCAAAAGGACCAACAGGCTCCGGGACATCATCTTCCACCAGGCCATCAGACTGATTAATTCATGCTGATACAATTGCATTACTGTCCTATGTACAAACTATTTATTATAAATGACTATAAATTACACATTGCACATTTAGATGGAGATGTGACGTAAAGATTTCTACTCTTCATGTACAGGAAGGATGTATGTAATAAAGTCAAATCAATTCAATTCACCCTCTCCACTATCTGTTCCGTCACTCTGGCTCCCATTCCCCCTACAACTTATTTTAACCTCATCACCCCTCACTCCATACTAGAAGCATTACCACTAGGATATTAGTCCCCTGTTGTTCTGTTCCCCTAACTAGTGAATCTCCTATCACCCCTTTGACTTTCCTCTGCCAGGTAATCCCCCCAGCAGTTTCTAAAGTGGTCCCACCTGTTGTTGTGCAGGATAGCACCTGTGTCCTGCACCTTGGGTGTAGCTCACCTCTCCTCCTGTCATATCAATCACCCCCTCCATCTCCTGGATGATCCGAAATTCATCCATTTCAAGTTCCAACTCCATAAAGTGCAGGGTTACATCTTGTAGGAGAGGGCATCAAGGACACTGGAGGTCTCCCCACCTTCCCAGCAATGTCCCCTCTCATTTGAAATGACCAGTGTGCACATAAATCTTGTATTGTGCATTTATTTAACCCAGTGACAACATGTGCACAGTGAATTTTACCTGGAGAGGTATTTATTTTAACAGCCAGCAAAGCACTGTTGATAACAACTTTCATCTCCTCTGGGTTCGATCGAGTTCATCTGCACTCTCACACAACCTATGTAGCAGGCCTGTAACAGGTTATGAAGTATTTTCTCACCACAGCTTTTGCACATTGTCCATATATGTTTTGCTTGCTAAATTACGCTTTAAAAAGGTCAGATTTCCAAATATCACTCCACTTCTTCCCACTTGTAAATTCTCCAGCAACTTTTGCATCGCCATAATACATACAGGTAAAACCAGTTTCTATATTGAACATAAATATTTCCCCTGGACCCTCCTGAGGAATTGAGGATGTATTTTATAAAATCATTTTGAACCTTTGTAACCTTTGGATAAAAGAATAATTGAGACTGAATTGGAATTTTTGAACTGGAGTAAACTCTGTCTTCAGCGGTTAGCTAAGACAGGCTCACTACCAGTTCTCTTCAGCTTGCAGAGAGACACACTGTGAGCTGATAACATTACACCTTGCACCCTCTTTAGCTGATAACATTACACATTGCACCCTCTTTAGCTGATAACATTATACATTGTACCCTCGTTTGAGTAAAGGCAGGAGGACTCACCGATAAGGACAGGAATCAGCATCTGTCTGTAATTAATCAGGGCCTTGCGAAGGGAATAACTGGTAAGGACTGGACAGCACATCCATCTGTAATTTAAACCTTCATTTTTCGAACTCTCTTATCTAAGCAATTATGTTTTGCACCAACAGACTTGGTGGGTGTACCAGTTCAAATAACATCTTGCAATAGTAATGTATGGGGCTTACTATGTGTAAATATACGGCTGTAACCTGACTAAGTCCGTCCACTTGTCAGATGGTGGCAGTGCTTACGTGCCTTCCCTTTGACAACTGGGTCTCAAACTCCTGCAGGAGAATGCGCTATCAACTGTGGGGACGATAAGAAGCTGGTCTCCCATGTTTTATTCAGATTCAATGTTAACATTTGGCATCATGAACAGGATCCCAGTATCGGGAGAGCCAAGCAGACGGACTGAAGTTTTATTCAGATACATTGTTAACATTTGGCGTTATGAACAGGATCCCAGTACAGGGAGAGTCAAGCAGACAGACTGAGTTTTATTCAGATACAATGTTAACATTTGGCGTTATGTACAGGATCCCAGTACAGGGAGAGCCAAGCAGACAGACTGAGTTTTATTCAGATTCAATGCTAACATTTGGCATCATGAACAGGATCCCAGTACAGGGAGAGCCAAGCAGACAGACTGAGTTTTATTCAGATACATTGTTAACATTTGGCATCATGAACAGGATCCCAGTACAGGGAGAGCCAAGCAGACAGACTGAGTTTTATTCAGATACATTGTTAACATTTGGCATCATGAACAGGATCCCAGTACAGGGAGAGCCAAGCAGACAGACTGAGTTTTATTCAGATTCAATGTTAACATTTGGTGTTATGAACAGGATCCCAGTACAGGGAGAGTCAAGCAGACAGACTGAGTTTTATTCAGATTCAATGTTAACATTTGGCGTTATGAACAGGATCCCAGTACAGGGAGAGTCAAGCAGACAGACTGAGTTTTATTCAGATACATTGTTAACATTTGGCGTTATGAACAGGATCCCAGTACAGGGAGAGTCAAGCAGACAGACTGAGTTTTATTCAGATACAATGTTAACATTTGGCGTTATGAACAGGATCCCAGTACAGGGAGAGTCAAGCAGACAGACTGAGTTTTATTCAGATACAATGTTAACATTTGGCATCACGAACAGGATCCCAGTACAGGGAGAGTCAAGCAGACAGACTGAGTTTTATTCAGATTCAATGTTAACATTTGGCATCACGAACAGGATCCCAGTACAGGGAGAGTCAAGCAGACAGACTGAGTTTTATTCAGATTCAATGTTAACATTTGGCATCACGAACAGGATCCCAGTACAGGGAGAGTCAAGCAGACAGACTGAGTTTTATTCAGATACAATGTTAACATTTGGCGTTATGAACAGGATCCCAGTACAGGGAGAGCCAAGCAGACAGACTGAGTTTTATTCAGATTCAATGTTAACATTTGGCGTTATGAACAGGATCCCAGTACAGGGAGAGTCAAGCAGACAGACTGAGTTTTATTCAGATTCAATGCTAACATTTGGCATCACGAACAGGATCCCAGTACAGGGAGAGTCAAGCAGACAGACTGAGTTTTATTCAGATACAATGTTAACATTTGGCGTTATGAACAGGATCCCAGTACAGGGAGAGCCAAGCAGACAGACTGAGTTTTATTCAGATTCAATGTTAACATTTGGCGTTATGAACAGGATCCCAGTACAGGGAGAGTCAAGCAGACAGACTGAGTTAGTGTCTGCACCACTCTGGGGACTGCGGAGACCGACCGGGCGCCCAATAAGTATTTTACCTTTTGTCTCTCTCTGTTAGTAACTCACCTCTCTTCATCTCACATGGAGGTAGAACAAAGGTGATTTTCTCAACAGCTGATGTAAAAGATTTTGTTCCCTCGGAGGGAAATGGAAATAAATCAGAGAGCGGACATTTACTTTGGGACTTGTTCAGCTTTGACGGAGAGAAGGACGCCGAGGGAAGGAGATAAAGTGAGAGGGGGGACGAGAAAAATGTCAGAGACAACCAGGGGGAGAGAGAGTGTGGGAGAGAAGGGAGGCAGTTGTGAGGGAAGGATGAGAGAGGGAGGGAGAGAGAGAAAGAGACATAATGAGGGGGAAAAGAGAGAGAGACAGAGAGATAGTGAGAAACAAAGAGAGAGAGAGAGACAGTGGAGGGGAAGAGGAGGGAGAGAGAGAGAGAGAGAGAGGGAGAGAGAGAGGGAGAGAGAGAAAGAGAGAGACAGAGAGAGAGAGAGGGAGAGGGGGAGAGGGGGGGACTGAGGCCGGACAGAAAGAGGAGGGGTACCGTTTATGGCGGTGAAAGGTTTGGGTAGAGACGGTGGGGAGGGACGGAGAGGGGGAGAGGGGGGTGGCAGGTGGTCGGGGCAGAAAGAGGAGGGGTACCCTTTGGGATTTGCCGGTGAAAGGTTTGGGTAGAGACGGTGGGGAGGGACGGAGGGGGGAGAGGGACAGAAAGAGGAGGGTTACCGTTTGGGGATATGGAGGTGAAAGGTTTGGGTAGAGACGGTGGGGAGGGACGGAGAGGGGGAGAGGGGGGTGGCAGGTGGTCGGGGCAGAAAGAGGAGGGGTACCCTTTGGGATTTGCCGGTGAAAGGTTTGGGTAGAGACGGTGGGGAGGGACGGAGGGGGGAGAGGGACAGAAAGAGGAGGGTTACCGTTTGGGGATATGGAGGTGAAAGGTTTGGGTAGAGACGGTGGGGAGGGACGGAGAGGGGGAGAGGGACAGAAAGAGGAGGGGTACCGTTTGGGGATATGGAGGTGAAGGGTTTGGGTAGAGACGGTGGGGAGGGACGGAGGGGGGAGAGGGGCAGAAAGAGGAGGGGTACCGTTTGGGGATATGGAGGTGAAAGGTTTGGGTAGAGACGGTGGGGAGGGACGGAGGGGGGAGAGGGGCAGAAAGAGGAGGGGTACCGTTTGGGGATATGGCGGTGAAAGGTTTGGGTAGAGACGGTGGGGAGGGACGGAGAGGGGGAGAGGGGCAGAAAGAGGAGGGGTACCGTTTGGGGATATGGAGGTGAAGGGTTTGGGTAGAGACGGTGGGGAGGGACGGAGAGGGGGTGAGGGACAGAAAGAGGAGGGGTACCGTTTGGGGATATGGAGGTGAAAGGTTTGGGTAGAGACGGTGGGGAGGGACGTAGAGGGGGAGAGGGGTGTGGCAGGTGGTCGGGACAGAAAGAGGAGGGGTACTGTTTGGGGATATGCCGGTGAAAGGTTTGGGTAGAGACGGTGAGGAGGGTCGGAGAGGGGGAGAGGGACAGAAAGAGGAGGGGTACCGTTTGGGGATATGCCGGTGAAAGGTTTGGGTAGAGATGGTGGGGAGGGACGGAGAGGGGGAGAGGGGCAGAAAGAGGAGGGGTACCGTTTGGGGATATGCCGGTGAAAGGTTTGGGTAGAGACGGTGGGGAGGGACGGAGAGGGGGAGAGGGACAGAAAGAGGAGGGGTACCGTTTGGGGATATGGCAGTGAAAGGTTTGGGTAGAGACGGTGGGGAGGGATGGAGAAGGGGAGAGGGACAGAAAGAGGAGGGGTACCGTTTGGGGATATCCCGGTGAAGGGTTTGGGTAGAGACGGTGGGGAGGGACGGAGAGGGGGAGAGGGGCAGAAAGAGGAGGGGTACCATTTGGGGATATGGAGGTGAAAGGTTTTCGTAGAGACGGTGGGGAGGGACGGAGAGGGGGAGAGGGGCAGAAAGAGGAGGGGTACCGTTTGGGAATATGGAGGTGAAAGGTTTGGGTAGAGACGGTGGGGAGGGACGGAGAGGGGGAGAGGGGCAGAAAGAGGAGGGGTACTGTTTGGGGATATGGCGGTGAAAGGTTTGGGTAGAGCCGGTGGGGAGGGACGGAGAGGGGGAGAGGGGCAGAAAGAGGAGGGGTACCGTTTGGGGATATGCCGGTGAAAGGTTTGGGTAGAGACGGTGGGGAGGGACGGAGAGGGGGAGAGGGACAGAAAGAGGAGGTGTACCGTTTGGGGATATGGTGGTGAAAGGTTTGGGTAGAGACGGTGGGGAGGGACGGAGATGGGGAGAGGGACAGAAAGAGGAGGGGTACACTTTGGGGATATGGAGGTGAAAGGTTTGGGTAGAGACGGTGGGGAGGGTCGGAGAGGGGGAGAGGGACAGAAAGAGGAGGGGTACCGTTTGGGGATATGGAGGTGAAAGGTTTGGGTAGAGATGGTGGGGATGGATGGAGAGGGGGAGTGGGACAGAAAGATGAGGGGTACCGTTTGGGGATATGGCGGTGAAAGGTTTGGGTAGAGACGGTGGGGAGGGACGGAGAGGGGGAGAGGGACAGAAAGAGGAGGGGTACCGTTTGGGGATATGCCGGTGAAGGGTTTGGGTAGAGACGGTGGGGAGGGATGGAGAGGGGGAGAGGGACAGAAAGAGGAGGGGTACCGTTTGGGGATATGGCGGTGAAAGGTTTGGGTAGAGACGGTGGGGAGGGACGGAGAGGGGGAGAGGGACGGAAAGAGGAGGGGTACCGTTTGGGGATATGGCGGTGAAAGGTTTGGGTAGAGACGGTGAGGACGGACGGGGAGCGGATTGAGGGGGTCGGGGTGAGGGAGAGGGAGATGTGTTCAGAGGTGGGGGGAGTCTGTCCTCACTCCGGGACCGACCGGGACATCCTGCGGGCCCGGGAAGGTTCTGGTTATTCCTCGTATCCAAACACACGGACACCGGGAACAGCAGCCGGCCACTCGGCCCCTCTATCACGTCCTGTCATTCAATCAGACCCGGGCCCCAACACCGCTCCCGTCCCCACTTTGCCCGGACCATTGGCCCCGCTTGCAGGGCAACAGTCTGCCGGTGTTTGCCCCCCAATGTGGTGAATCCCTCTGCTCGCCACCACCGTGGGCTCAGACATTTCCACAGATGAGCCCCTCCTGTCCCCACCGGGACAAACATCCTGTCCGCCCCCTCTCTCACCGTCTTCATCCTTTCAATAAAATCCCCCTCTCCCTCCCCGGGGAACCGGCATCAAACCGACGGGCCGAGCGGTCTCCTCCTACCTCTCAGCGACACATCAGACTCCGGCCGCAGGAGACGCTTCACAAACGCCCCAACTTCCCTCGGAGGGAAATGGAAATAAATCAGAAAGCGGACATTTACTTTGGGATTTGTTCCGCTTTCACGGTGAAGTGAGATCGGGGCGGGCGATGACCTCAGTGGGGGTAACGCCCTCTCGGTTAGTCCGCCTCTGCTATTGGTTGTAACCGGTGATTGACATCGCTTCACACCAATGAGAAGAGCGCAGCTCCTGAATCCTCTGTTGACAGCGGTGGGGGAGGGGCTGGTCACGTGATTAGTAGCCCAGCCGTTAAACCGATAAAGCTCGAGCTCACCAGCGCGTGGATGACGTAACACACCGCGCACGTGAGGGCAGATCCCGGTGTGGGGAGCCCATGTGTGACGTCAGGCGCGTGGGTGCGCCTGTGTGACGTCACCTGTGGGGGAGCGCTGGTATTTAAAAACACCTGAATGGACGTTTCTGATGATTTCAGTGGGACAACAACATTAATCCCGGGTTTCATCACTGAATCCAGTGTTGTGAGATGTAAAGTCCCCTGTTATGTGTCCGGCTGTGCCGTGTTGTTGGTGGAGTGGGCAGCGTGGTGTTTGTCTCCATTCGGGTCACAACACCAGAATTGCCAGCGGGGTCCACACACAGTGTATTAGTCAACAGAAAACCTCTCGTCCCTGCAGTCTCTGTCTCCTGGTAAACTCAACACCCTGACAATGTGGACCATAGACACCCCTTCCTCTCAGAGTCAGGGAATCACTCAGACAGCTGATCGCTGAGAGGAATTATATTTATTGGTCATTAAAGTTCACCCAGATTCGTGTGGACGGATTTGATGTGGAGTTCGGGGTGTCACAGTGAAAGGGCCGGACGGCCGAACTCTCTCCGTTGTCCAAATATCCTTCCAGGTGAGGCGACACTTCACCTGTGAATCTTCCGGGGTCGCCCGTTGTGTCCGCTGCTCCCGATGCGGCCACCTCGACACTGGTGACACCAGATCCTCCGCAGTTGTGCGGGGTAGGGCTGTTTTTATTGGGGGTGGGGGGTCGATGTTATTGTTCCCTTTTGTGCGGGAGGGGTGGGTTTTGGGGGTTGATGATCGGGATGCCGTTTGTTTTTATGCGGGGTGGTGGGAGTTTGATTTTTCTCTCTGAACGACTTCCATGTTCTTTCTTTGTTTCGTGGCTCTCTGGAGGAGAACAAAAAACTCAGTAGTTCATAAATACCTGCCTTGATAGTAAATTAACCTTTGAACTATCCGCTCTGAGCAGTAATTCTGGTGTCCAAACATTTTCATTCCCATTCCGACGTGTCAACCCATCGCCTCCTCTTGTGCCAAGATGAGGCCACCCTCAGGGTCCAGGATCAGCACCTGATATTCCTTCTGAGTACCCCCTCCCCAACCTGATGGCATGAACATGAATACTGGACTCCTGACTGGCTCTAGAAAAGGGTCTGGCCAACAGGAATCCAGAATAAGTGTCCACCATTGTCAACACATATATTGCCCCTTCACAGTGTGGGTGGGGGTCATCAATCGAATCTGCTGCTTCAAAAGTCAATTTAATCGTTCAATCAAGCCAGCTGCTTGGGGTAATAGAGTATGTGGTGGACCCAATAAATACCTTGCTCTTTCTCCCAGTCCTGGATCTGTTGCCCTGTAAAGTGGGATCCATTATCTGACTGTATTTACTCGGATGTGACATCATGCGACACCAGGTATTCCACCCACCGAATAGCGGACCCCTGACTGACACTAGGAAAGGGTCTGGCCAACAACAATCCAGAATAAGTGTCCGACATTGTCAACACATATTTATCATTCTTATATGGGGGCAGGGGTCCAATGTAATCAATCTGCCATACTTTCGCCGGGTACGGAACCTCTCTTAATATGGCCAAAAGGTCCACGCGGGACAGAGCGAGGCTTGACTTGCTGACAAATAGGACATTCCGACACGGTAGTCCGACAGTCATCCACCGTCAAAGATATCCCATGGTCTCGTCCCCACTCTCACGTCCCCTTCTCCCCGGGATGGCCGGACTGTTCGTGGACCCACCTGACTAGAGGCATTGTAATAGCAGATACCGCAGCCAATCCGCCTACCTGACTATTGTAGAGCGTGGTAGGGCTAATGTCCTCCTGGTGAGCATTCACAGGATACACATAAATATCGCGCCTCCGCACCTCTTGCCATATCTGCTGCCAATATTCCTTGCCCCAGATAGGTTTATTATGAACTGTCCACTGGTGCATCTGCCAGCTCACCATCCAGATAGCCATTCCATTGGCCACCGCCCACGAGTCGGTATATATTCTAATTTCCTTGGTGGGGAGTGAAGAGGGCAGGGTAACCGCCACAAGTTCCGGTGGCTGACTGGATCCGCCCTCTCCTTCTTGTATTAACTGAGCATCGTCGGAGGGTCGCAGGGCAGCGGCCTTCCACCGTTGGCGCTCCGACACCCAACGGCTCCAGCCGTCCGTAAACCAGGCACCAGCCTTTTCATCCGATGTCAATTCCTCGTACGGCCGGCCCCATCGAATGGGGGAGGGTTCGAGAGGGGGAGCCGCCTTCTCTTCCTCGGTTCCCGCTGTCATAGGTCATCTGGCTACTTGTTCCTGAAGACGGCTGAGTCCTTCGGATCCTTTGTCGGCCCGGTCCTGTACATACCATTTGCAACTCGATATGGATGACTGCTGCGCACATCTCTGTCTCACCTTCGTATCTGGGGCGAGCACCCAGGACATAATAGGCAAATCGGGTCGCAACACCGTGGGGTCCGATCCCGTGATGGACTCCGTTTCCACCAGGGCCCAGTAACAAGCCAGGGGCTGTCGTTCGAACCGGGTATATCGTCCGGCAGCCTCCGGCATAGTGCGTGACCAGAACCCGAGGGGCACCCTCCTTCCATTCTGCAGTTGCCACAGACTCCATACGGCCACGTTATCGTGAACAGACACCCGTAATTCATACGGGGCCCCCGGGACCCGAGGTGAAAGGGGAATAGTCTGTTCAACTGCTGTTTTGGCCTGCTCGAATGCCTCCTTTTGTTCATCTCCCCGTGTGAGTTCGCTCTTCTTACGAGTGACGGCGTACAACGGTTTCAGTAGGAGAGTCAGTTCGGGAATATGTCTCCTCCAATAACCCCACAAAGTGCTGAACTTCTTGCTTATTAGCGGGGGTAGCTGTGGCTTGTATTTTATTTCGTACCTTTTCCGGTATAATCCCCTCCCCAGCATGCCAGTGGATGCCCAGAAACGTCACGGACTGACTGGGACCTTGAACCTTATCTTCATTCACAGCCCATCCCCTCTCTCACACACACTGTAACAGGGACCGCAGCGCCTCCGCGACACCCTCCTCGTCCGGGCCCTGTAACATGGACATCATCGATGTAGTGGTGAACTGCGTTAGGGGGCAGTGTCTCTGCGACACCCTCCTCGTCCGGTCCCTGTAACATGACATCATCGATGTAGTGGTGAACTCCGACGTTAGGGGGCAGTGCCTCCGCGACACCCTCCTCGTCCGGTCCCTGTAACATGACATCATCGATGTAGTGGTGAACTCCGACGTTAGGGGGCAGTGTCTCTGCGACACCCTCCTCGTCCGGTCCCTGTAACATGACATCATCGATGTAGTGGTCAACTCCGACGTTAGGGGGCAGTGCCTCCGCGACACCCTCCTCGTCCGGGCCCTGTAACATGACATCATCGATGTAGTGGTGAACTCCGACGTTAGGGGGCAGTGCCTCCGCGACACCCTCCTCGTCCGGTCCCTGTAACATGACATCATCGATGTAGTGGTGAACTCCGACGTTAGGGGGCAGCGCCTCCGCGACACCCTCCTCGTCCGGGCCCTGTAACATGACATCATCGATGTAGTGGTGAACTCCGACGTTAGGGGGCAGTGCGCAGGTCTCCAGATCACCTGCCGCTATCCCGTGGCGTGAGGTAGGACTATGGACAGATCCCTGTGGAAAACGAGTGAAGGTATATTGCCGACCGTTCCAGGTGAAAGCGAACTGCTCCTGTGATTCCTCCTCCAAGGGAATCGAACAGAAGGCGCTGGCCAGATCAATAACAGCATACCATCGACCATCTGCATCATCCGGAATATCATCTACCAGCGTCACTATGTCGGGCACAGCAGAACTCAACGGGGGAAGAGTATCGATTCAATCGTCGATAGTCAACAGTCGTTCGCCAGGACCCGTCTGGCTTCTTTACCGGCCAGACCGGGCTATTGTACGGGGACGTGGCGGGTCGAGTAACCCCAGCTTGATCCAAGGAGGCAATAGTTTCAGTCATTTCCTTGTGACCTCCCGGGATCCGGTATTGTGGAACCGACACTATCTGCGTCGGTGGAGGGATTAACAGGGGCTCCCACTTTGCCCTCCCGACTACCACCCGCATGCTCCGGATCCCAAAACTAAAGGTCCCTAACGATGTCTTCAATTGCATTCCCCGTAACACATTCGTTCCGAAGATACACTCGGTGGTTACAGCAATTAGGACAGATACAGAACGCCGGACGTTTTTTTGTCAATCGTTACTCGTACCGTTACTTCCTGGGCCCTAGTAAGGGCACCTCCCCCCCCCACCCCACCATCCCTTCAATATTATACTCGGGTCCCCTCCACTTATCGGGGTCTCCCTGATCACAGTATGTTCTGCCCCAGTATCAACCAGAGCAACAGTCCTTGATCATTTCCCTTAGCCCATTGGACATAATGGTACATAAGGCCTAGGGCCCCCCCGGGTCCACATCGAATAGATCTTATGTGTTGGGGGAACCCGGCCACCCCCCTAGGTCCGGGAGGGGTTGGGAGCCCTCCATTTTCCGGTCCCCTCCTGTATGGCCTTTTTTCACTACGCCCTGCAATCCAGCTGACGATGGGTACAATGAGAAGGCAGGAGGAGCGGAAGGGTCTACCGGCGTCTTCCCAGCTTTCATGTGCTCACGATACGATACGTAGAATACAGTACACTAGTCAGCACACCGTCAATCTTCTCCTTACTGACGCCTGCTTTCAAAAGGGTAGTGAACATCTCCCCTGCGCGTCAGGGCGGGTTTCCTAGTCCCATTGGTACCATTAGCACCCCGCCCCCCCGGACCACCAATATTCGTTAGCCGTGTCGAACGGACTCGGGGTTTAACCACCTGCAAGTCCGAAAGGTTCGCTGAGGCATTAGTCACGTCCTCCACATCCCCCTGAACTGAGGGCCCCAATAATGCAAGAGCCACTCCCCGAATGGATGGGGCGGCTGACCGCACCAATCTCCTGTACATCCCTCCGGTGAATTCCTCTTGGTCGGGATCTCGACCCAGTCGCCACTGAGCGTCCCAGTCCCCAGACATCCTATTGACCAGGGCCTGTTGTCTTCAGCGGTGAATGCCTTCAGCGGCAGTCTCCCAGTCCCACTGTACCTGTGAAAGGTTATACTAGCCCCTCCATCATCCCGCAAGCGGACTAACCATTCCGCTAGCCACTCCCCAGACCTTTGCTTAAAACGGGCAGCCATCTCAGACAGCTCCTTATCATTATACTCCTTGTACTCGGGAGTCTGTACTCCCGGCTGCCCGGGTACAGTCTTTTGAGAAGTCACCACGGCAGGCCGAGCCTGCAATGGTTCTGGGGGAAAAGCAGTTTCCCCCTCACCAAAGGACCCATTATCATTATTATCATACCATATATTCCCATCCCAGGTATCTGGATCTCCCTTGGGTAACAACATTGATCTTATCTTTATGGCATGGGGGTATAATTCTGGCGGCGAGCCGCCTCCTGATGTTAATTTGCACTGGCCTACATGTATTCTTAATTCCCTTCTCCTCAGCTTCCTGTGCCCTATTCTGACTGGACCTCACCACCTCAATCATTACTGAGCACCTCTCCTTCATAGCATTCCGTCATCCCTCAACTTATCCCTTTCTTGTTCCACCTCACGGGTCCTTTCCAACTGTTGGCGCAAGGCTGTGGCCGGCAGCCAATAGCCATCAGTACGAGAACCTCGTTTCGATGGAAGATTTATTTCTTGCAACAACCTAGCCATCTTACTTCCCCATTTCTCGCCAGTATTATCTAGGTGATCATCCCAACTTATGGGAGGTCCCAGCTTAGCAAGGGTGTTAGCAGGTACAGCAAACCCATCAGTATTATCCGCCCACCTTCTTCTTACAGAAACATCTGACTAATGCTAAGCTGGGGCACATCATCAGTGATGTTACCTGGGGTCGTCAGGTGTTTCGGGTCTTTCAACGTCATACACCCTCGCCCAGGCGACCCAACCGGGGTTGATCAGACCCCGGCCTGTGTCCTAGCAGCAACACACGGATCTGCCCTCTTTATCCAGAGCCATCTTGACGCTTTCTCTGCGGCATCTATGGTGGTAGGAATGACTCTCCTTCTTCTCTCTCCCGTGACTCCAAGTGCAGTGTGTACTTTGCAGAGCGACTGGCCTGCAAAGCCACGACCCCCGACCTCCACGGGCCAGCGCTCTCCTCTCCAGCCTCTTCTCTGCCAGTAGTTCTTCAGATCTTCATACTTGGCTTTTTTCCGCTCGTGGGCCCCCTCCATGCGTTCTTCCCGCGGCACGGTAAGCCCAAACATAAGAACGTGCTTCAATGAGTCGGACCACAACACAGTGTCGGGCCGCAGTGTAGTCTCTGTGATGTGGGGAGGAACCTGCAGCTGGTTTCCCAGGTCTGCTTTGAGCTTCCAGTCCTGTGCAGTGAAGAGCAACCCGGTTGCTTTCTGGTGTTCTGTTGGTCTTTCCCCCTCTTTGACACAGCAGATGGTATTCTTGACCGGACTGGTTTTCCGGCAGATGTTAAGGGTGCTGCAGATTGTCTCAGCAATTGTCCGGATGACCTGCTTCGGCCGCCACCGATAACGGCCATCGGCAAGAGCTCAGAATGTGCTCCAGCACGCCGGTCTTCTCCCAGAGGGGGCAAGCTGGCCGTTCTGCAAGGCCCCAGCAGTGCAGGTTGGACGGGCTAGGAAGGACCTTATAAACAGCCTGGATAAGGAACCTGATGTGGTGTGGATCCACCTTCCAGAGATCATTCCACGAGATCTTTCGCTCGATCACCTGCTCCCATTTGGTCCCGGCTCCTTGCTGTTTCATTGCCACCGCTCTGCTGGTCCTCTCCTCCTCCACAGCTGCCCTTACTTCATTCTGGACCAGTTCTCGTCGCTCTTTCCCTTGTACTTTGTCAAAATGGGGGACTTCAAGGCTTCCGAGTCCAACTCTTCCCTTGGCGACTGCCCCCACCAGCACTTTGTGACGCAGTCGCACCTCGGCTTCTCCCACCACAGCTTCCGCTCTCCACTCTCTTCCGGTTCTCACCGCCACTCCTGCTCCGGAAACCTTTGGATCTGAAGATTCCTGGAACTGCAGCACCTCTCTTGCTGACAAAACCTTGACCTCCTCCTCGATGGATTTCATGGGGAGCCTCGGTTTGCAGTTCTTCCCGTACAGAGCGATGCTGCTGATGTTCCTTGGTAAACACAGCCATCTTCGCAGGAACCGGCTGACTACCCTCTCTAATTCAGCAACAGTGGAAACTGGAAACTTTTATCAAAAACAGGAGGAAATCTGTGGATGCTGGAAATCCAAGCAACACATACACAAAATGCTGGAGGAACTTAGGAGGCCAGGCATCATATATGGGAAATAGTAAACAGTCGACGTTTCGAGCCGAGACCCTTCATCAGGACTGGGGGGGAAAAAAGATGAGATGTCAGAGGAAGAAGTGTGGGAGTTAAGGGGGTGGAAGAAGTGGCAGGTAATAGGTGGAACTGGGAGAGGGGGAGTAGTGAAGGAAAAAAACTAACTTCTTGGGATATAATTTTCTTAACGATTCTCGAAAGATCATTGCTAATGCCTCCACATCTCCTCGGCCACCTCTTTCAGATCTCTGGGGTGTGCACCATCTGGTCCAGGTGACCTATTTATCTTCAGACCATCTCCGTTTCCCAAGAACCCTCTCCCGAGTAACGTAACTTTAAACATTCTGACCACTGAAAAATGGCAATTCGATATTCCTGCCAGTGTCTTCCACAGATGAGAGTGATATACAATACTTATTCAGTTCATCTGCCATCACCTTGCACACCCACCCCATTACTGCCTCTCCAGCATCATTTTTCAGTGGTTTGATATCCACTTCCGCCTCTCTT
The DNA here is from genome assembly GCF_963921235.1 of Mobula hypostoma. Lineage (NCBI taxonomy): Eukaryota > Metazoa > Chordata > Chondrichthyes > Myliobatiformes > Myliobatidae > Mobula > Mobula hypostoma. The sequence continues at coordinate 713,363 of NW_026948211.1, forward strand.
TTACAGTAAATGTACCTAAAGAAAAAAATGGTATCCTCTTTAATATTATCGGCTAGCTCACCTATGTATTCCATCTTTTCCTTCTTAATTACTTTAGTTGCATTCTTTTGGTTTTTAAAACCTTCCCAATCCTCTAACTTCTGAGTATTTTTTTTTTGCAACATGCCCTCTCTTTGGTTTTTATATTGTCGTTGATTTCTCTATCAGCCACGGTTTTGTCACCTGACCACTGGAATAAAACTTCCTGTTTGTGACGTGTATATCCTGCGCCTTCCGAATTGCTTCCGGCCGTCACTGCCCTGTTTTCATTCCTGCCCGTGTTCTTTTCAAATCAATTTTGACCAATTCTACTCTCATGCCTCTCAAATTCTCTTTATTCCACCTCTGACTTCAGCTTCTCCTTCTCTATTGTCAGAGTGAATTTGATCATATTAAGATCACTCTCCACTGAGGGTTCTTTGAACATAAGCGACCTAATTACTTCCGGTTCATTACAACACCCAATCCAGATTAGCAGATCTCCAAGTGGGCTCAACCATGAGCTGCTCTAAAAAAACATCTTGTTGGCATTTTAGGAATTCCTCCTCTTGAGACCAACACCATCCTAATTTTCCTAATCATCTGCATGACAATCCCCCATGACCATTGTAACATTGCCCTTTTGCACGCATTTTCTATCTCCCATTGTAATTTGTGGACCACATACTTGCTTCTGTTTGGAGGTCTCTATACAATTCCCATCAGGGATTTTTTTTTACATTTGCTGTTCCTTAATCCACCCACAGAGATTCTACACCTTCCAACCCTATGCCACCTCTTTCAAATGATCTTATTTAGTATTTTACCAACAGAGCCACACAACCCCACTACCGGCTTGTTCTTTCAAGAAACATGTAAGTATCTGGGAAACAAGAGGACCTGCAGATGCTAGAAATCTAGAGAACTACACACAAAGTGCTGGAGGTCAGCATGTCAGGCAGCATCTATGGATGGGAATCAACATTTCGGGCCAAGACCCCTCTTCGGGACTCTTGATACCCATGTATCTGGAATGTCAACAAGCAAAGAAAATAGAAAGTAGTACGAAATAGGGAAAACCTTTGACAAAATTTAGTTCAAGGCTTTAAAAAACCTGCCAAACAGAGATCAATAGCTAACAAATACAACAAAGGCAGTAAACACTTTTGTCAAAACGGACATTGACTTCCTTTTAATAAAAATATCTTAGTCCCATTTCAATACATAAAATTTACAAACATAAATAAGAAATTTAGAAAAGCATATTTACACTTAAACCCACTTAGATTAACACTACCTTCAACAGAAGGAGGAATAGAAATAACACACGTGGAAAAAAAAAACACAACGGTCAGATTAAACTTCTAAGTAAATATTTTCATCAAAAATGAACTGGATTCAGCACTCCATGTGTGTATATGCAATTGTGATAAGAAATACCAGAAAACTGAAATGAGAGGTCCATTCAGAAAAAATGAAACATCACTATGGAAGAAAACATTAACCAGTGGAATGAGTATGACCCTCCATGGGAGACATCCCAACGATCTGAACAGATGAGATGTTGACAAGGAAGCATCGAGCACCTGACTGAGAGTTGGAGTCCTCCTCCCAGAAACAGGGGGGTTCCTTGCAGAAATATGGGATAAGGTGGTTAACAAAAGGCAAAAAAAAAAAATCAAAAATACATGAAATGCCAAGAAAAACCAGACACAATCCAACATATTCCGGGATCCTGCAGCAGTTTAACTCAGTTTGATTACTTATGAAGTACAATCAAGTGGAAAATATCATTGACCAAAATCTTGCTTTAAAATACAAACTCATGAATGCCCTCCATCACTCCATAAATTCAAGCCTGATCCAGTTTTGGAGTCAAAATCTTACAAATTATTTGATAATCAATACACTATTTCAGATAGGACAATCCATAATAACCATGGGGATATAATCTTACAGGATAAACAAGCAGAAACAACCCCCACAATAGAAAAAACCATTCCCAACACACACGTTCCTCGACCAGTGGAGCACCTCACCACTGGTGTTGTTTGTGTCATCAGTCACACAATCTCTGTCAATCAGCTTCCAAGTGTTGCTACTCTGTCATTCATTGCCACATCCCGCTGCTGATTCCCTTCTCCTCATCATACGTTCTTACCCCGACCATCGTCCACAGCCCCAAACTCTGCCCTGTGCAGACCCGCCTCTGGTTTCTGACCCTGCTCCATTGAACATCCAACTAATGGTTTCCCATTCTGCTTTCAGTCTTTAGAGGAGAGTGGTGTTTTCTAACAACCCTTTAGAAGCAGGGAAAATGACCCATAACGTGGAAATGAGTCGTGATTAAGGAGGTTAACTACCAATGTCATGCTTCTCAGCACAGAGATTAGAGGGACGAAGAGCATCCCAAACAGAACCACAGTCAGCTCGACTTCTTCAGTCTGCAGAGAATTCAAGGGAAACCTCTTCACCCACAGAGTGGTGACTGTTTGGAACCCATCACCACAGGGAGAGTGAGAGATGAACAACAGGGGAGGATTTAAAAGGACTGTCGTGGAACAGAATTATTGGCAGGGTACAGCCGGCCTGAGTTGACTCTCTCCTGTACACTAGTTGTGTTATAAATTCACTAAGTAATGGAGACAGAGTTTAAAATAGAACTGATTTATTTGTCTCAGATACAGGAATAGTAATCTCCAGTCTCTTTAAGGTGAATATGCAGCAGAAGAAACTCCTCCCATGCACAGTGACCAGGGTGCAGAACTGAGTGTGGTGAGCAGCAGCAATAATTGCAGAGTTCAGCACCGACAGTCACTGTCAAAATTGCATTGAGCAACTGTGATGGACAAATATCCAGCATGCAGCTTATTGAAACTTTCTGCCCAGTGTGAACCCAGCAGTGTGCCACAAGTATATCACACTGTAAGGTTTCACCGCTCATTTAATGGCCTCTCTGTAATGTTTCACTGCTGAAGTAATGGTTTCACCGCAGCAGCAATGTTTAGGTTATGAATAGAGATAACAGGGTTTTGGATTGCGGTGCTATCCAATGTTACGTAACTGGCAGTAATGAATATCAATTGAGGCAGATTATATCAAAACAACCAAACATTTATTAAACACCGATGAACAATGGGGGAAAGAATGAAAACCTTAACCGGAAGTAAACTGTTACGCAGCCCTTCAACAAACCACCACTAAGTAGTATTTCTTAAAACGATAAATGCGAAAACAGTTCTTAAAGCGATAAATTCAAACACGGTTCTTAAAATGGTAAATTCGAAAATCCAAGTGATTTATACAGTCAATTGGGAGAGACTTCTCTGAAGAAGAATTTCTTCATAGATGAGACTTTCCTTCTGGTTCTGTCCAAAGGATTCACGACGAAGGAAATAGACGGCTTAAAGCAACTGACCTTTCTTCTGGCGAGCAAATCCTACATGAACTACCTTGCTCTTTTGGCAGGAGTTACCTTTGATGCAGGTCGCTACTTCTTCAACGAAGACTCAATAAGATCAATCCTTTATTAAACTGCCGATCGATACCAACTTTTCTTAATCTTTCAGATCCTGTACTTCGATAAAGCCTTCACTCTCCAATACTACTGAAAAGGTACATCAACAAATCCGGCAGAAATTGGGTAAATTACCAGTCCAGCACTTTACTACCTTACAATACAACGTAAAATTCTGTTTTAAAAATGAAACAGCATCATAAGCAAATACGCAACAGAACGGAGTCTCTAGCTAATGTTCTAACTGCGTCACCAGAGTCTGCAGATGGGCCAGATGGTCTGCATCCCAGAGTGCTTAAGGAAGTGGCCCAAGAAATAGTGGATGCATTAGTGATAATTTTTCAAAACTCGTTAGATTCTGGACTAGTTCCTGAGGATTGGAGGGTGGCTAATGTAACCCCACTTTTTAAAAAAGGAGGGTGAGAGAAACCGGGGAATTATAGGCCGGTTAGCCTAACGTCGGTGGTGGGGAAACTGCTGGAGTCAGTTATCAAGGATGTGATAACAGCACATTTGGAAAGCGGTGAAATGATCGGACAAAGTCAGCATGGATTTGTGAAAGGAAAATCATGTCTGACGAATCTCATAGAATTTTTTGAGGATGTAACTAGTAGAGTGGATAGGGGAGAACCAGTGGATGTGGTATATTTGGATTTTCAAAAGGCTTTTGACAAGGTCCCACATAGGAGATTAGTGTGCAAACTTAAAGCACACGGTATTGGGGGTAAGGTATTGGTGTGGGTGGAGAATTGGTTAGCAGACAGGAAGCAAAGAGTGGGAATAAACGGGACCTTTTCAGAATGGCAGGCGGTGACTAGTGGGGTACCGCAAGGCTCAGTGCTGGGACCCCAGTTGTTTACAATATATATTAATGACTTGGATGAGGGAATTAAATGCAGCATCTCCAAGTTTGCGGATGACACGAAGCTGGGTGGCAGTGTTAGCAGTGAGGAGGATGCTAAGAGGATGCAGGGTGACTTGGATAGGTTGGGTGAGTGGGCAAACTCATGGCAGATGCAATTTAATGTGGATAAATGTGAAGTTATCCACTTTGGTGGCAAAAATAGGAAAACAGATTATTATCTGAATGGTGGCCGATTAGGAAAAGGGGAGGTGCAACGAGACCTGGGTGTCATTATACACCAGTCATTGAAAGTGGGCATGCAGGTACAGCAGGCGGTGAAAAAGGCGAACGGTATGCTGGCATTTATAGCGAGAGGATTCGAGTACAGGAGCAGGGAGGTACTACTGCAGTTGTACAAGGCCTTGGTGAGACCACACCTGGAGTATTGTGTGCAGTTTTGGTCCCCTAATCTGAGGAAAGACATCTTTGCCATAGAGGGAGTACAAAGAAGGTTCACCAGATTGATTCCTGGGATGGCAGGTCTTTCATATGAAGAAAGACTGGATGAACTGGGCTTGTACTCGTTGGAATTTAGAAGATTGAGGGGGGGATCTGATTGAAACGTATAAGATCCTAAAGGGATTGGACAGGCTAGATGCGGGAAGATTGTTCCCGATGTTGGGGAGGTCTAGAACGAGGGGTCACAGTTTGAGGATAGAGGGGAAGCCTTTTAGGACCGAGGTTAGGAAAAACTTCTTCACACAGAGAGTGGTGAATCTGTAGAATTCTCTGCCACAGCAAACTGTTGAGGCCAGTTCATTAGCTATGTTTAAAAGGAAGTTAGATATGGCCCTTGTGGCTACAGGGGTCAGGGGGTATGGAGGGAAGGCTGGGTTCTGAGTTGGATGATCAGCCATGATCATAATAAATGGCGGTGCAGGCTCGAAGGGCCAAATGGCCTACTCCTGCACCTATTTTCTATGTTTCTATGTTTCTATGTCTCCCTTTTATATACCTGTTGAGAACAGGTCATCATGTGACCTCACATCAGCGGGAAAATTACATCAGGTGACCTCCAAAACAAAAAAAACCCATTACATCATACTCACAAGACAGTCACAAGATATCCATGAGCGATGTAACACCAATGACAGAACTGTTCTTTCTTGTGAGACTGGAAGAGAGATTTCCATGGTCTTTTGCTGGGGAGAGATGAGAAGACGCAAATGGAGAGAGTGGGTCCTTTCTCTTTTTTTTTTGTTTTCTTTACTAACCCTATAGTCAAAGTAAGAATTATAAAGCTCAATTGTTTAATCACATATTGTGTACCATTTGTTATTTTGGGGTACTGATTTGTAACAGGGGACACATCGAGCAGCATCCACCCAAACGAGATTTCTTAAGCTTGGCCAGGCTGGGGGGGCTACCACCCCCTATATTAAGCTGCTAGCTGAAGCGAGAGTTACATAAGGTTAGATGACTGAGTGAATCGCTTACCACATTCACAGCAGGTGAACAGCCTCTCCCCAGTATGATCTCAGTGATGCACATTTGATTGATTTGGCTAAGAGAATCTCTTCCCAAAGTCTGAGCAGGTGATCAGCCTCTACCCAGTGTGAACTCACTGATGTACCTTCAGATGGGATGAGCAAGTGTATCCCTTCCCACAGTCTGAGCAGGTGAATGGCCTCTCTCCAGTGTGAACTCGCTGATATATCTTAAGTTGAAATGACTGAATCTTTTCCCACAGTCTGAGCAGGTGAATAGTCTCTCTCCAGTGTGAACTCTCTGATGTGCCTTCAGTTGGGATGACCAAGTGAATCACTTCCCTTCAGTCTGAACAGGTGAATGGCCTCTCTCCAGTGTGAACTCTCTGATGTACCTTAAGTATAGATAACCGAGTGTATCCCTTCCCACAATCCAAGCAGGTGAACGGCCGCTCCCCGGTGTGAACTCGCTGGTGTGCCATTAGGTCGGATGACCGAGTGAATCCTTTAGCACAGTCTGAGCAGGTGAACGGCCTCTCTCCAGTGTGAACTCTCTGATGTACCTTCAGTTGGGATGAGGAAGTGACTCCCTTCCCACAGTCTGAGCAGGTGAACGGCCACTCCCCGGTGTGAACTGACCGGTGTGCTTGTAGGTGGGATGATCGAGTGAATCCCTTCCCACAGTCTGAGCAGGTGAACGGCCTCTCCCCAGTGTGAAATTGCTGATGTACCTTCAGTTGAGATGACGATGTGAATCCCTTCCCACAGTCTGAGCAGGTGAATGGCCTCTCCCCAGTGTGAACTGACCGGTGTGCTTGCATTTGGGATGATCGATTGAATCCCTTCCCGCAGTCTGAGCAGGTGAACGGCCTCTCTCCATTGTGAACTCTCTGATGCACCTTCAGTTTAGATAACCGAGTGAATCCTTTCCCACAGTCTGAGCAGGTGAACGGCCTCTCCCCTGTGTGAAGTGACTTGTGTACCAGTAGGTCGGATGACCGAGTGAATCCTTTCTCACAGTCTGAGCAGGTGAACGGCCTCTCTCCAGTGTGAAGTCTCTGATGTATCTTTAGTTGGGATGAGCAAGTGACTCCCTTCCCACAGTCTGAGCAGGTGAACGGCCACTCCCCGGTGTGAACTGACTTGTGCACCAGTAGGTCTGATGAATTAGTGAATCCTTTCCCACAGTCTGAGCAGGTGAATGGCCGCTCTCCAGTGTGAACTGACCGGTGTGCTTGGAGGTGGGATGACTGAGTGAATCCCTTCCCGCAGTCTGAGCAGGTGAACGGCCTCTCCCCAGTGTGAACTCTCTGATGTACCTTCAGTTTAGATGCCTGAATGAATCCTTTCCCACAATCTGAGCAGGTGAACTGTTGCTCCCCGGTGTGAACTCGCTGGTGACCCATTAGGTCAGATAACCGAGTGAATTCTTCCCCACAAGTTCAGCAGATGACCAGCCTCTGTTCGAAGTGAACTGACTGGTGTGTCCACAGGTGGGGAGACCAACTGAAACCCTTCTCACACACAGAACGGGTGAATGGCCTTGTTGAACTTGCTGATGTACCTTCAGTTGAAATGATCGAGTGAATCCATTCCCACTGTCTGAGCAGATGAATGGGTTCCCCTGTATAAAATGATGGGAATACCAGTCGGTCAGATAACCGAGTGAGTCCCTCCCCACAGTCTGAGCAGGAAGGATGATCGAGTGAATCCCTTGCCCTACTTCTTAAATATCTGGACGAAGTCAGCAAAACTGGTGTGTTGTGTTCGTGATTCCAGTAGACAAATTCCTTGTCGTTATTAATCTGTAAAAAGATTTACAAAATCGATCAATGAGTGAAGAACAACATTTCAGATGAGATCACTTGAGTTGCCAAGGTGTGATCTGGTATCACACTGTTACAGTGAGGTTCAACCCAAGTTGGAAAGAGAAATCATCTTCTAACTGGGCACAGTGCTGGTATCTGTAATGACCATCAAACTCTCTGATGCTCTTCCTGTCTCTATAAGAATGGAGCATTTCTGCCATCTCCAGTCTGTGACCTGGCTCAGTTTGACTCTCTCCATTGGTATTATTCCCTGTTCCCACTGAGCTGCATGGGTGCCTGGCCCCACAGTAACTGAAACACCCTCACACAAATAGCCGGCAGTGCATTCCACGCACCCACCACTATCTGTGTAAAAAAACTTACCCCTGACATCCCCTCGGTATCTATTAACAAACACCTTAAAACTATGCCCCCTCGTGTTAGCCATTTCAGCCCTGGGGAAAAAAAAAAGCTTCTGGCTATCCACATGATCAATGCCCTCATCATCTAAAACACCTAAAAAACGCTCTCAACATAAACAAGGAAATTATACATTGCTGTGAGGATTTGTCAGAAATACTGTATACAAAATTATGAGGGTATAGACAGGGTAAATACAAGCAGCTTTTTCCACTGAGGTTGGCTGGGATGACAGCCAGATGTCATGGGTAAGTGGGGAAGGTGAAAATTTTACAGGAACATTTGGAAAAGCTCTTTACTGAAATGGTCATTAGAGTGTGGAATGAGATACCAGCACAAGTGAAGAATATGAGCTCAGTTTCACCATTTAAAAGAAGTTTGGATGGGAGCCTGGATGGTAGGGGTATGGAGGGCGATGGTCCCAGTGCAGGAGGTTGCATCAGACAGCTTAAAAGTTTTTTCGGCATTGACTAGATGGGCTAAATAGCCTGTTTCTGCACTGAACATCCCCATGTTTCTATGACAGAGAAGCTGGCCGAACTTGTCTGGAAGGGAAAAGGTAGGAGTGACAACGGAGCAGCAATGGCTGGAGTTTCTGGGAGCAATTCGGGAGCTGAGTGATCGATACATCCCAAAGAAGTGGAAGCATTGGAAAGGCAGGAGGACACAACCATGGCTGAAATGAGAAGCCAAAGAGAAGGCAAACAAAAGAGCAAAAACTATAGGGAAGCTTTTAGAAACCAACAGAAGACAACTAAAATAAAAGTCGGATGAGCTCGGGGGTGGAATTATGATATTGTGGTCATTAGTGAGTTTTGGTAGCACCCAACAGTCTGAGGCATTTAGAGGAACAAAATATCCGGGGCCTCAATATCTCTTGAAAACCAAAGTTCTATGCACCAGTTACCTTTCAACTTTTATTTTGGCAGGCAGATACAAACTAGACACTCTCAAAATTTCACTTCTGAAGGCCTCCCACTTACCAAGTACTCCTTTGCCAGAAAACAGACTGTCCCAAACCACACTTGTCAGATCCTTTCTGATACCATCAAAATTGACCTTTCTCCAATTTAGAATCTCAACCCATGGTTCAGATCTCTCTTTTTCCATATTTACTTTGAATCTCATGGAATTATGATCACTAATTTCTGGCACCAGCCCTGGATCATTTCTTAACAGCTTATTGCAGACTTCTACGTAGGGAATTCTATGAACTGATTAAGGGCACATTTGACAAACTCTACCCCACCTAGTCCTTTTACAGTATGGGAGTCCCAGTCAAAATATGGAAAGTTAAAATGATTTACTGAATCAATCTTTGTTTCTTGGCATGGTCTGCGATCTCCCTACAAATATGTTCCTCTAAATCCGTCAGACTGTTGGGTGCAACCAAGTACCAATAATGGCTGCAATATCATAATTCCCTGTCCTGAGCTCATCTGGCTTTCCTATGATGCTTCTTGCATTGTGATATACACAGCTCAGCACATTCATCGCACCATGCTCAACCATTTGATTGTCGACTCTATCTGAGCTCTGAACAACATCTGACTGGTGTCAAGAAAACAACCTCTCCCTCATTGTCACAAAAACAAAGGAGCTGATTGTGGACGACAGGAGGAATGGAGACAGGCTAACCTCTAGTGACATCAATGGATCTGGGGTTGAGAGGGTGAACAGCTTTAAGTTCCTCGGCATAAACATTACCGAGGATCTCACATGGTCTGTACATACCGGCTGTGTTGTGAAAAGAGCACAACAGCATCTCTTCACCTCAGACGGTTGAAGAAGTCTGGGATGGTGCCCCAAATCCTAAGAACTTTCTACAGGGACACAACTGAGAACATCCTGACTGGCTGCATCACTGCCTGGTATGGGAACTGTACTTCCCTTAATCGCAGGAACCTGCAGAGAGTGGTGCGGACAGCCCAATGCATCTGTAGATATGAACTTCCCACTATTCAGGACATTTACAGAGACAGGTGTGTAAAAAGGGCCCAAAGGATATTGGGGACCCAATTCACAACCACAAACTGTTCCTGCTGCTACCATCCAGGAAACGGTACCACAGCAAAAGGACCAACAGGCTCCGGGACATCATCTTCCACCAGGCCATCAGACTGATTAATTCATGCTGATACAATTGCATTTCTATGTTATATTGACTGTCCTGTGTACAAACTATTTATTATAATTTACTATAAATTACACATTGCTGATTTAGCTGGAGACATAACGTAAAGATTTCTACTCCTCATGTATATGAAGGACGTATGTAATAAAAGTCAAATCAATTCAATTCACCCTCCTCACTATCTGTTCTGTCATTCTGGTTCCCATTCCCCCTACAACTTATTTTAACCACATCACCCCCTCCCCCCACACTAGCACTAGCGAGCCTCACCACTGGGATATTAGTCCCCTCTTGTTCTGTTCCCCTAACAAATCCCCTCTCACCCCTTTGACTTTCCTCTGCCAGGTAAATCCCCCCAACAGTTTCTAAAGTGGATCCACCTGTTGTTGTGTGGGATGAACACAAGATTACTCTGCGATGGCTATTTAACCTCATTCCCCTTCCTGACTCTCACCCAGTTTCCTGTGCCCTGCACTTCAGGTGTAACTCACCTCTCTTCATGTCATACCTGTCAACCCCTCCAGCTCCTGGATGATCCGGAATTCATCCGTTTCAAGTTCCAGCTCCTTAAAGTGCAGGGTTACAAGCTGCAGCTGGATGCACATCTTGTAGGTGAGGGCATCAGGGACACTGGAGATCTCCCCACCTTCCCAACAATGTCTCCTCTAATGTGTAATGACTGGTGTGCACATAAATCTTGTATTGTGCTTTTTTCACCCAGTGTGCACAGTGAATTTTATATAGAGTGGTATTCATTTTAACAGCTATCAAATCATTGTCGATAAGAACTTTGATTTCCTCTGGGTTTGGTCGAGTCCCATCTGCATTCTCACACAACCTATGCAGCAGGCCTGTAACGGGTAATGAAAGATTTTCTCACCAGAGTTTTTGCACATTGTCCATATCTGGTTTGCTTGCTAAATTACGCTTCAAAAAGACAGATTTCCAAATATCACTCCACTTCTTCCCACTTGTAAATTCTCCAGCAACTTTTGCATCGCCACAATACACACAGGTAACACCAGTTTCTATATTGGACATAAATATTTCCCCTGAACCCTCCTGAGGAATTGAGGATATATTAAAAAAATCATTCTGATCCTATGTAACCTCTGGCTGCAAGAATAACTGGGACTGTATAGGAATTTTTGAACTGAAGTAAACTCTGTCTTCTGCGGTTAGCTAAGACAGGCTCATTACTGGTTCTCTGCGGCTTGCAGAGAGATACATTGAGAGCTGATAACATTATACTTTGCACCCTCTTCAGCTGATAACATTATACATCGTACCCTCGTTTGAGTAATGGGAAGAGGACTCACCGGTAAGGACAGGAATGAACATCTCTCTGTAATTAAATCAGGGCCTTGCAAAGGGAATAACTGATAAGGACTGGACAGTATATCAATCTGTAATTAAAACCTTGATTTAGCGAACTCTCTTATCTAAGTAATTAAGTTTTGCACCAACAGACTTAGTGGGTGTACCAGTTCAAATAACATCCTCCAAAAGTAATGTATGGGGTTTACTATGTATAAATATACGGCTGTAATCTAAGTCAGTCCATTTGTCAGACGGTGGCAGTGCTTACGTGCCTTCCCTTTGACAAATGGGTCTCATACTCCTGCAGGAGAATGCGCAATAAACTGTGGTGACGATAAGAATCTGGTCTCCTGAGTTTTATTCAGATTCAACTTTAACATTTGGCATCATGAACAGGATCCCAGTATAGGGAGAGTCAAGCAGACAGGCTGAGTTAGTGTCTGGACCACTCTGGGGACTGTGGAGACTGACTGGTCGCCCAATAGGTATTTTATTTTTTGTCACTCTCTGACAGTACCTTTAGAGGTACGGTCCCTCGCCCGAGGCTGATCGTATAACCTTGATTGGATCGGGAAAGAATCTGTCAGCAGAAATTTTACCAAATGGGCAGGAGATAGTACTGGCTAAATTTTACAAAGTGGGCAGGAGGCAGACGTGCCGTGTAAGTTTATCAATTGAGCAGGAAGTGCCAGCCGGGTAAATTTATCTGATTGTTAATTGAGCAGGAGGCTTTGTGCCGGGTAAATTACTTAGAGAACACGGGTCAATTGCAGTCGATTGATACGAGTGGGCCAGGAGCAGCCCTACACAATCTGTGTGAGAGTTTTCCAGACAAGGAAAAAAGATTTGCAAATGTTGAGTGCAGCACTGAATAAGAAACTGGTGAACAAAACGTGGCCACTGTGCGGGGCTGGGGGCGGGGAACCTGGAATATTACCTCCTGAGAACAAACAGTAAATTTGATTTGGAAAAAGAACTGTGGAAAGAAGTGGAAATTGTTGAAAAGGGAATGGAAGGAAAAGGCAGATGTAAAGTGGAACAGTATATGATCAGCAAGTTGGAGGAATAATGCATGTGACCAAGGGAGGGAAGAATCCAATAAAACCCCAGAGTTAATGGCTCCACGAAGACAATTGCCGACCCGAATGCTGCCCAATCCACGAGGAGGAGGGACAGCCCTCAGTGATTCCTGTGTATGCACCCTGGAAGCCTCAGGAAATGATAATGATCATGATCATGATTCAGCCCCAGATAGAAAAGAACAACCAGCACAGTTTGCTCAGTATGTCCGCAGTACTATACAAATGTATAATGTGACCCGGGAAGATTCATTCTGTCTCTGCTGCATGATTCTCTCAGCTGATGAGGGGCGGAAATGGAAGGCAGAATTGAGATACCAAACCTATCAGGAGTTACAGGTGGGAAACCACAATGAGAATGAACAGACAGACCAGATTATTCAAGCCTTGGAAGGGCTCTCCTGCAACCTGTAAACATCACTGAAGTACTGGAATGCAAACCTAAGCCTGGGGAATTGGGACCAGACTATTGGGAGCAATTTGTGGCCTGCTACAGCACTTTCGCAGGAGACTAAGCCTTTAATTAATGGGAATTCATTCCGTCCCCCCTTTAATGCCTACTGTTCCAATGCTGACCAATTAAGTTAGCCAACACGATTAAAACTAATAATATGGATTGGCCTGACAATGACCAAAATCGAATGCGATGAGCTTTGACATATTATTGGGACCTGGTTTTCGAAACCATATCAACCCAAAAAGGAACTGATATTAAAGGTGAATATCTTAATTAACGAGAGCTGTATAACTCATCTCCTTCTACCTTAGGCCACAAACTTATCAATCACCCCTGCTGTGGACACTTTCTGGAAGTCCAAGATCCATAATGCTGCACGACCGCTGGACTAAGTGTGTAAATGTAGGAGGGGGCTATGTTGAAAAATAAATGTGCGAGGTTTTCTAAAATTGACTCCTTCTACCTTAGGGCACGAACTTATCAATCACCCCTCGTACTCAGTGCTCTACAGCTACCTCGAGTTTTGGCTATTATTAAATGTGTGGCCCACAGCCACATGTCCAACCGGGTCACTAAAGGCAACGCTTTAGCAGATTAGACAGCGAAAAGTGCGACACAATCCTCAGTAGTTGTCGTCCCCTCGGGTTCCCATCAAACAACCCTCTGTGACTGAAGCAGAACGGGTTTGCCAGACATGCGGGAGGTACGTACCTTTCAGTGGGACGCCTCTGAGGAGGAGCTCAAACTGTGGTCCCAGATGGGGTGCCAGAAAGACCCCAACCTAGGTTTTTAGATCACCCCAGTGGGACAGGTTTGTGTTCCTACACAGTTTTTACCAATATTGGTCGATTATATACATAATTGTACACACCTGGGAAAGGATGGAATGGTTGGTAACCTGTACCCTGCACACCGGGTACGACTCCCTCGACAGGTGAATCTTTTTCGTGTCTACAAGTTGATTTTATTGTATTGCCTAGAGTATATTGCTATAGATACTGCTTAGTTACTATAGATGTGTTTAGTAGATGGATTGAAGCTATTCCAACTACCAATAATACTGCTATGACTGTTGTGAAGGTATTATTATGGGAAATAATTCCCAGGTACTGAGAAACTGAGAGGTACTGAGCTCTGACAATGGCCCACGCTTTGTGGTGAAAGTAGATAAAGAGACATGTAACAACATGTAACAACTTGGCTATCCAGCAACAATTCCACTGTGTACACAACCCACAGGCCGCTGGCATTGTGGAAAGAGCCAATGGCACTCGGAAGAGTAAATTGGCCAAACTGAGCGGCGGAGACTGGACTCACTTGGTTGGAGGCCCTACCGTTAGCCCTATGCCACATGAGGGTTACCCCTCAGGGGAAAACAGGGTTGTCACCAGCTGAAATCATTTATGGACGGCCCATGAGGACACCCTGGGGACCAAGACCTTGTGTACCATTGATCCCAGTAAGTCTACCAGCAAAATTAGATATGCACACCCTAGGGGAAGAGATGGGGAAATATACATGCAAACTAACCAACATTTTCCAAGCATTACATTCACAGGTACGACGGGCTTACAAGGAAGAGAACTACCCCGCAGAGAGGAGTTACTATCTCACCCTAGAACCTGGGGATTTTGTCCTGATCAAGAACTGGGATTCAGGGAAACTCGAACCTCACTGGAGAGGACCATATCAGGTGCTACTGACCACTCCCGTGGCTGTGAAACTGAAGGGGCAATCTTGGTGGATACATCGAACAGACTACAAATGTGTTACTGAAGGAACTGAGTAGAAGCACTCTCACAGACTAAAGGAAAATGTATTGGTTGATAGTGGTGTTGATGTCTATGTCTTTGAGTGGGCTCACCCCAGCATCCGGGGGCCCCCATGTTAACACCTTTCTGTCTCTCTGTCAGATCTATGCCAAACAGGTAGAACTGGGGCCTGCTGGGTTTGTGCCAAAATTCCACAGCATGGTAAAACTATGATTCCAATGTCAGTAATCCCGCTCAACCAGAGTGAGGAACTCTCAGCCTGGGCTTTCTCAAATAACAGCCAGGGAAGTGAGGTGAGGAACTGTGGTCCAGTCAGAGATGACTATGGCTGTCAGTGTTTTGAGAGATGGTATCTCCGGCCCCCATCAAACAGAACTTCCTATACTGGGAAACATGCATCCTGGCCATACTTGCAGGTGCCCAGCATTGGAGAGGAATAACTGAGACTGAGCGATTTTGGATGATCACTTTTCTCCCCTATGGAGTAGCCAGGAATTCACGAGAGATAATCAATTTGGCTACAGCACTTGAGGAGCTGGCCACAATACTGCAGGGGCCCTGACAGAAACACAGGCCCAAGTAACAGAAATATCCAGTGAAATGATTGCAATCTAGCAAACAATCCTACAGAGTCGTATAGCTTCAGATTTTATCCCAGCTGAGAAAGGGGGAACCTGTGCTATTATTAACACAGAATGCTACACCTATATCCCTAATGAGTCTACTAACATTACATCTCTCTCTGACCACACTGCCAAGGAGACTGCAGCATTAAGAAAGTACGACAGGACTTACACGGGTTCACCAAAGGGTCGAAATGATGGTCTTCGAAGGCCTGTTCGGTAATATGTGGGGCATGATATTGCATTATGGCCTAATAGTTGTACATATCATTATTATAATTACTGTTGTACGCTGTTTTTACCCACTGATAAGTCAATGCTGTACTCGGTTGCTTTCTGTGTAAAACATTACTGATTTGATCATCATGTAATGGTCAAAAGGAGATCATTGTGGACTTCAGGTATGACAGGAGTCACACTCACGTCCCCATCTACAACAACGGATCTGTCGTGGAGCGTGTATCAAGCTTCAAATTCCTCGGTGTCCACATTTCCGAGGATCTCACTTGGTCCCTGAACTCCTCCATCCTGATCAAAAAGGTGCAACAGCGCCTTTATTTCCTGCGGAGCATGAAGAAAGCTCACCTCTGTCCCAGGGTACTGACGGACTTTTACCGCTGTACCATTGAGAGCATACTCACCAACTGCATCTCAGTGTGGTATGGAAATTGTCCCGTATCGAACCGCAAAGCACTCCAGCGTGTGGTGAAAACTGCCCAGCGGATTATCGGCAGCCAATTGCCCACCATTGAGAACATCTACCATAAACGCTGCCTGGGCTGGGCTAAACACATTATCAAGGATGCATCTCACCCTAACCATGGACTTTTTACTCTCCTCCCATCCGGTAGGCGCGACAGGAACCTCCGCTCCCGCACCAGCAGGCACAGGAAGAGCTTCTTCCCTGAGGCTGTGACCCTGCTGAACCTCACATCACAGCGCTAAGCAGTACTGCACCCGTATTGTACTGTCTCAGTGCTTTTATATTTGTGTGCTGTAGCACTTTTTTTGTTTGCAGTTATTCTGTAAATAACACCATTAGAACCATAGAACCATAGAAACTACAGCACAGAAACAGGCCTTTTGGCCCTACACAGCGGTGCTGAACCATTTTCTGCCTAGTCCCACAGACCTGCACACGGACCATATCCCTCCATACACCTCCCATCCATGTATCTGTCCAATTCATTCTTAAATATTAAAAAAGAACCTGCATTTACCACCTCGTCTGGCAGCTCATTCCATACTCCCACCACTCTCTGTGTGAAGAAGCCCCCGCTAATGTTCCCTTTAAACTTTCCCCCCTTCACCCTTAACCCATGTCCTCTGGTTTTTTTCTCCCCCTGCCTCAGTGGAAAAAGCTTGTTTGCATTCACTCTATCTATACCCATCATAATTTTATATACCTCTATCAAATCTCCCCTCATTCTTCTACGCTCCAGGGAATAAAGTCCTAACCCGTTCAACCTTTCTCTGGAACTGAGTTTCTCAAGTCCCGGCAACATCCTTGTAAACCTTCTCTGCACTCTTTCAACCTTATTTATATCCTTCCTGTAATTTGGTGATCAAAACTGAACACAATACTCCAGATTCTGCCTCACCAATGCCTGAGACAACCTCATCATATTCTTTGCATTTCTGGTGGGATGCTAAATGCATTTCATTGGCTTTGTATTTGTACTCGGTACAATGACAATAAAGTTGAATCTAATCTCATCTAATGATAAAATATGTAAAAGGGTTAACTCTTAGTTAAACAATAGCAGTCTGTGTTTTCTGAAAGAAACTGCTGATGATCAACAGATGTGCTAAGGGGCCATGCTGAGCCACATTTCTTCTTGAAGGGGACAGGGTGTGTGTGTGTGTGTGTCACGGGTGAACACACGGAGAGTGAAGGGGACAGGGTGTGTGTGTGTGTCACGGGTGAACACACTGAGAGTGAAGGGGACAGGGTGTGTGTGTGTGTGTCACGGGTGAACACACGGAGAGTGAAGGGGACAGGGTGTGTGTGTGTGTGTGTCACGGGTGAACACACGGAGAGTGAAGGGGACAGGGTGGTGTGTGTGTGTGTGTGTCACGGGTGAACACACGGAGAGTGAAGGGGACAGGGTGTGTGTGTGTGTCACGGGTGAACACACGGAGAGTGAAGGGGACAGGGTGTGTGTGTGTGTCACGGGTGAACACACGGAGAGTGAAGGGGACAGGGTGTGTGTGTGTGTGTGTGTGTGTGTGTGTGTGTGTCACGGGTGAACACACGGAGAGTGAAGGGGACAGGGTGGTGTGTGTGTGTGTGTCACGGGTGAACACACGGAGAGTGAAGGGGACAGTGTGTGTGTGTGTGTCACGGGTGAACACACGGAGAGTGAAGGGGACAGGGTGTGTGTGTGTGTCACGGGTGAACACGGAGAGTGAAGGGGACAGGGTGTGTGTGTGTGTCACGGGTGAACACACGGAGAGTGAAGGGGACACGGGGTGTGTGTGTGTCACGGGTGAACACACGGAGAGTGAAGGGGACAGGGGTGTGTGTGTGTGTGTCACGGGTGAACACACTGAGAGTGAAGGGGACAGGGTGTGTGTGTGTGTGTGTCACGGGTGAACACACGGAGAGTGACGGGGACAGGGTGTGTGTGTGTGTGTGTGTCACGGGTGAACACACGAGAGTGAAGGGGACAGGGTGTGTGTGTGTGTCACGGGTGAACACACGGAGAGTGAAGGGGACAGGGTGTGTGGTGTGTGTGTGTGTCACGGGTGAACACACGGAGAGTGAAGGGGACAGGGTGTGTGTGTGTGTCACGGGTGAACACACGGAGAGTGAAGGGGACAGGGTGTGTGTGTGTGTGTCACGGGTGAACACACGGAGAGTGAAGGGGACAGGGTGTGTGTGTGTGTGTCACGGGTGAACACACGGAGAGTGAAGGGGACAGGGTGTGTGTGTGTGTGTCACGGGTGAACACACGGAGAGTGAAGGGGACAGGGTGTGTGTGTGTGTGTCACGGGTGAACACACGGAGAGTGAAGGGGACAGGGTGTGTGTGTGTGTCACGGGTGAACACACGGAGAGTGACGGGGACAGGGTGTGTGTGTGTGTGTCACGGGTGAACACACGGAGAGTGAAGGGGACAGGGTGTGTGTGTGTGTCACGGGTGAACACACGGAGAGTGAAGGGGACAGGGTGTGTGTGTGTGTGTCACGGGTGAACACACGGAGAGTGAAGGGGACAGGGTGTGTGTGTGTGTCACGGGTGAACACACTGAGAGTGAAGGGGACAGGGTGTGTGTGTGTGTCACGGGTGAACACACGGAGAGTGAAGGGGACAGGGTGTGTGTGTGTGTGTGTGTCTCGGGTGAACACACTGAGAGTGAAGGGGAGTGTGTGTGTGTGTGTGTCACGGGTGAACACACAGAGAGTGAAGGGGACAGGGTGTGTGTGTGTGTAAATGTGTCACGGGTCGAACACACGGAGACTGAAGGGGGACAGGGTGTGTGTGTGTGTGTCCCACGGGTCAACACACGGAGAGTGAAGGGGACCTTTTACGGGTGAGCACACGGAGAGTGAAGGGGACAGGGTGTGTGTGTGTGTGTCACGGGTGAACACACGGAGAGTGAAGGGGACAGGGTGTGTGTGTGTGTGTCAGTGTGATAGATGTGACCTGTCTTTACAAAATGTTAAATGTGTCAAGTCGACAGAGACTACCAATCCCAACAAACAAACCTTTTAGGAGCAAGTGAAGGGCACTCAACTCAGTGTGAAATACTAACTACCAAATCAGATGTGTCACAGCAATTCATTTTGCCCCGCACAATTAAAGCGACAGGGAATACTCGTCATCCTAACACAGTCACACAACCAAACCCAATTAAACTTAAGGGGACAGCTTTTCTGTCTGTGAAAAATCTCACTTCTTAAAATTCACCCCCGCCTCCTCCAGTTTAAATTCCATGCGGACAGGGTATGTTTGTGAGGACATAGAATCAATAACAGACTTGCAGAGTGTTGAATTTGGTCCCTGTCTCCATTCCTCCTGTCACCCACAACCAGCTCCCGTGTGTTTCTGTCACCGGTGAAGGCACGGAGATCGTTTCCTTGTGTCGGGGTGATGACTCCTTCTCTGTCACGGCTTAAGCACGTTATTATTGGAGAGTGAGGCCGGTCAGTCAGCGGATTTAACCCGCAGATTGTGAGCTGTGGGTGGCGATCCGGTCACGGGTGAACACACGGAGAGTGACGGGGACAGGGTGGGTGTGTGTGTCACGGGTGAACACACGGAGAGTGAAGGGGACAGGGTGTGTGTGTGTGTGTCACGGGTGAACACACGGAGAGTGAAGGGGACAGGGTGGGTGTGTGTGTGTGTGTCACGGGTGAACACACGGAGAGTGAAGGGGACAGGCTGTGTGTGTGTGTGTGTCACGGGTGAACACACGGAGAGTGAAGGGGACAGGGTGTGTGTGAGTGTGTGTGTGTGTGTGTGTGTCACGGGTGAACACACGGAGAGTGAAGGGGACAGGGTGTGTGTGTGTGTGTCACGGGTGAACACACGGAGAGTGAAGGGGACAGGGTGTGTGTGTGTGTGTGTCACGGGTGAACACACGGAGAGTGAAGGGGACAGGGTGTGTGTGTGTGTGTGTGTCACGGGTGAACACACGGAGAGTGAAGGGGACAGGGTGTGTGTGTGTGTGTGTCACGGGTGAACACACGGAGAGTGTCGGGGACAGGGTGTGTGTGTGTGTCACGGGTGAACACACGGAGAGTGAAGGGGACAGGGTGTGTGTGTGTGTGTCACGGGTGAACACACGGAGAGTGAAGGGGACAGGGTGTGTGTGTGTGTCACGGGTGAACACACGGAGAGTGAAGGGGACAGGGTGTGTGTATGTGTGTGTGTCACGGGTGAACACACGGAGAGTGAAGGGGACAGGGTGTGTGTGTGTCTGTGTCACGGGTGAACACACGGAGAGTGAAGGGGACAGGGTGTGTGTGTGTGTCACGGGTGAACACACGGAGAGTGAAGGGGACAGGGTGTGTGTGTGTGTGTGTGTGTCACGGGTGAACACACGGAGAGTGAAGGGGACAGGGTGTGTGTGTGTGTGTGTCACGGGTGAACACACGGAGAGTGAAGGGGACAGGGTGTGTGTGTGTGTGTCACGGGTGAACACACGGAGAGTGAAGGGGACAGGGTGTGTGTGTGTGTGTCACGGGTGAACACACGGAGAGTGAAGGGGACAGGGTGTGTGTGTGTGTGTCACGGGTGAACACACGGAGAGTGAAGGGGACAGGGTGTGTGTGTGTGTGTGTCACGGGTGAACACACGGAGAGTGAAGGGGACAGGGTGTGTGTGTGTGTGTCACGGGTGAACACACGGAGAGTGAAGGGGACAGGGTGTGTGTGTGTGTGTCACGGGTGAACACACGGAGAGTGAAGGGGACAGGGTCTGTGTGTGTGTGTCACGGGTGAACACACGGAGAGTGAAGGGGACAGGGTGTGTGTGTGTGTGTGTCACGGGTGAACACACGGAGAGTGAAGGGGACAGGGTGTGTGTGTGTGTGTGTCACGGGTGAACACACGGAGAGTGACGGGGACAGGGTGTGTGTGTGTGTCACGGGTGAACACACGGAGAGTGACGGGGACAGGGTGTGTGTGTGTGCTGAGGGTCGGAGAGACAGAGGTGAGGGAGCCACTCTGACCACCTGCCGGACATCTGACAGGATCCAGACACGCAAGGCCGGGTGAAGGCCCAGGTCTCCGAGTTGACGCCTCCGTATGTCTCCTCCTACCTCTCGGCGATACATCAGACTCCGGCCGCAGGAGACGCTTCACAAACGCCGCCGGCTTCCCTCGGATGGAAATGGAAATAAATCAGAAAACGGGACATTTACTCTGAGAATTGTTCCGCTTTGACGGAGAGATCGGCGCCGGCGCGGAAGACGGAACCAACGGGGGTACCGCCCTCTCCGCTGGTCCGCTTCTGCTATTGGGTGTAACCAGTGATTGGCATTATATCCCACCAATGGCAATAGCGCAGCTGAGCGTTGGATTTCAGTGACGGGGAGGGATGATCACGTGATTAGTAGCCCAGCTGTTAAACCGACAAAGCTCGAGCACAGCAGCTTGTGGGTGACGTAGACACCGTGCACGTGAGGGAAGATCCCAGTCAGGGTAACCCGTGTGTGACGTCAGGCGCGTGGGGGGGGGTGCACCTGTGTGACGTCACCTGTGGGGAAGCGCTCGTATTTAAAAACACCTGAATGGACGTTTCTGATGATTTCAGTGGGACAACAACATTAATCCCGGGTTTCATCACTGAATCCAGTGTTGTGAGATGTAAAGTCCCCTGTTATGTGTCCGGCTGTGCCGTGTTGTTGGTGGAGTGGGCAGCGTGGTGTTTGTCTCGATTCGGGTCACAACACCAGAATTGCCAGTGGGGTCCACACACAGTGTATTAGTCAACAGAAAACCTCTCGTCCCTGCAGTCTCTGTCTCCTGGTAAACTCAACACCCTGTCCATGTGGACCATAGACACCCCTTCCTCACCCGCTCCGTTTTTATTCAAATATTTCCCCCATTCCATCTCAGTTCTGAAGGAAGGTTCAAGGGGAAACGTCGACTGTTGACTCTTTTCATAGTCATAGTCATACTTTTTTGATCTCGAGGGAAATTGGTTTTCGTTACAGTTGCACCAACCAATAATAGAGTATAAATATAGCAATATAAAACCATAAATAGTTAAATAATAATATGTAAATTATGCTAGGAAATAAGTCCAGGACTAGCCTATTGACTCAGGGCGTCTGACTCTCCAAGGGAAGAGTTGTAAGGTTTGATCGCCACAGGCAGGAATGACTTCCTATGAGGCTCAGTTTTGCATCTCGGTGGAATGAGTCCCTGGCTGAATATACTCCTGTGCCCAACCAGTACTTTATGTAGTGGATGGGAGACATTGTCCAAGACGGCATTGTCGATAGATGCTGCCCGGCCTGCTGAGTTCCGCCAGCATTTTTTTTGTGTGGCTCTGGATTTCCGGCATCTGTAGACTTTCTCGTGGTTGTAATTAACCTCTCCATTGTCCCACGGGCCTCCGGCCACTGGAGGCGCTGTTTCGTCCTCCGGCCGCTGGCAGCGCTGTGTGGCCCTCCGGCCACTGGTGGAGCTGTGTGGACCTCCGGCTACCGGCGGTGATTTGTAGCGCTCTGCGTGCCGACCGCAGCTGTCGCCGGCAGCGGTGAGTACGGATCTGATCCCGGTATTGTGTGAATTGGAAGCCTGCTGCAGTGGGAAAGGCCTGGGACCGTGTTCTCCCGGACGGCTGAAGGCTCCGGGCTCTCCGGTCCCGCAGCCCCGGTTTTAGCTTTGCGCCCGAGCCCGGGCTGTGAGATCCGTTCGTTGTGGTTCCCAGGCTGGGAGGGGGTTTGTCTGATCTGTATCCAAGGGTCTCTGCAGTTCCTCGCAGTCACGGGCAGAGTAATTACCATGCAAAAGCGTGAAGTGTCCGGTTGGGAAACTTTCTATGGTGTGGTGATTAAAAATTGGTGAGGGCCAAATTTCATATGCCAAAGTTCTTATTGTTTGTTCTAATTTTGTCATTTTAGGATCTTTGGTGCAGTAGTATGTACTATTCATTCACTATATGTGTATTGCTAGAGGATCATCAGTAATGATCCTAGATTTCTTCCCCACATGGTTCCCTCTGCTCATTCCCTGCCCATCTTGTTCAACCTTTGTCCTGTCTCCCCATCCCTCCCCACTTCAGTGATATGCATCAACCATCTGGGTCAACCTCAGTCCACCCTGTGTCCCACCTCCTCAATGTTATATATCAGCAATCTTTCTTCTAAACTTTGTCTGCATTGTGAAGTGTTTTTTTACACGTTTGGCCTCGCTGAGTTATTTCCAGAATCAGTTTTTGTTAGCTGGAATGCCAGAGGGTCATCAGGTACCAGTTGTGTTGTGCATTGGTGTGGAGGTGCTGGTTTTTGAACTGTGACTGGCTGACACACTGCAGCATTTTCCTGTCAGCAAAGAGTACTGGGAGAGTTGGTGCTTGGGCTATAATCCTGTGATCGGCATTCCAGGCATATGGTACTGTCGGTGTTCTGGATTTGACTTTGGTTAGTGCTTCTACAGATGGGACTGGATGTTCATCCTTCTGCAATGAAGCAGAAGTTTCGAGCAGCTGGACATTGGTTGTGGGGAAATCCCGGATAGCACCACCCAGTCTGAGATGTGGGGACGATATGTGAGGCTCTGAGGGTTGGTCAGTGACAGGTTCAGCTGTGTGACCCTGTGAGGTTGGGTCCTGGGATATCACAGTTTTAGATCCAAGTAAAATGGACCCAGGGATCAATCTGCCAGGGTTTCTGAGGTGTTGAGCATGTATTTCCCATCTTGGATCAAATGTATGTTTCTGGAGTTCCTTTGGAAGCCATGCTGTTGATCTGAGGAGGGAATGAGTTTGTATTCCATCCCTCACAAGGACAGGCTGTGATTAAATGGGCTGTTCTGTGTTTGCACCAGTAGAAATAGACCTGGGGGGTTCAGTGTTCGAACTGTGATTGGAAATTCTTCCTCACTGTCACCTGTCTGTCGGACAGTGGAAATCAAACAGAAACTCAATTTGCTGGAGATCTGCACTAAATTCTGAATCCATCCTGGCAAGATTGTGAACCTGAATCATTAAATTTGTTGCTCTCCCCACAGCAGTTCCTTACCTGTTGAGCGATTCTGGTGATTCCAGTTTCTTTTTATTACATTCACTCTGGAAAGGTTTAAATTTCCTGATTGTCTGTTGTACTTGGGAATGTGTTCAGTGCAGTTGTTGCATACAAGGTTCACATGAATAATCTCAGGAATGATCGGTTTTATGTATGAGGAGCATTTGATAGTTATGGGGCTGTGCTGAATGGAGTTCAGACGGGGTGGTGAAAGGGGAGGTGGTTAAGTAAACCTACTGAATGCTGAAAAGCCTGGATACAATGGACATTGAGAGGATATTTCCATTAGATGGAGAGTCTGTGATCTGACAGCACAGTCTCAGAATAAAGATGCTTCCCTTTAAAACTGAGATGAGAAAAATTTCTTCAGCCAAAAGATGGCTGATCTGTGGAATTTGTCGCCACAGAGGGTGGCTGAGGCTGTCATTTGGGTATATTCAGGGCAGATTAAAATATTCATGATTGCTAAGTAGCTTCAGGGTTACAGGAGGAAGGCGGGAATATGGTGTTGGAATAAATCTCAGCCGTGGTTGAATGATGGAGCAGACTCGATGGATCGAATCACCTAATTCTGTTCCTGTGTCTTATATCTTACCATGACTGAATGATGACTCCTTCCTATCCCTTATCAGGTTTTGTGACGTGTCAGGGATAATTACAGATTTGTTCACTGAGATCATTATATTTGTCTTCAATGTTTAGATTTCAGTGAGCAGAAATATTTTGTTCTCCTTTGTATTGTTAACATGTTTCATTATCTTTCATTTTGAAGTTAGACCTGTGGTGAGAGATTTATTGGAACAAAAGCCCACAACTGGAAGCAAACCACGACTGAAGATGAGGGAACAGCAGCAAATGAACCAGCCCGAGGACTGAGAGCATCAACTGGAGAGAACCCTTCTGACTCAGGGTTTCCATTGATTCAGTCCGGAGCAAGTTCGGTGAGTCTCATTTACTCAAACACTGGTCCTTTAGACATTACATATCTGTACAAAATAAGGTAGGGAATAGTTGTGGTGAGACTGAATGTGCCCAGAAATACCAGTTACGCCTCTGTCAGACCCAGTTGCAATCACTCCAGGTCTGGTAATGTACTGTCAGTATCCCAGCTCTTTAAACTCACTCACATTCCCTCAGTGTTTGCTCATTTAAAGAACTTGCATCTTCTGAAGTAGCTTTTGGTCGGTTCTGAGTGTGGAGAGGGAAAGAGGGGTGTTTATATTACTATCTTGCAAAAAGAAGTAATTGTTTGAAATTACTTGCTGCAAACTCACTCCCCATACCCTGTACATTCTCAACCAGATTATTGACATAGATGACAATTAACAATGGGTGTAACCCTGGGGAGCTCTATGAGACACGGACCTGGACTCCAATAACCAGCCTCCCATCATCACCATCTGCTTCCTACCATCTAGCTGTTCCTAGACTCTGGGCTCTGTGACAAACACAATGTTAGCAGCAAGATTAGACAGTGATTAATATAAAGAGAGATTTGTTGCTTCCTGAAAGCTGTCTGATGCAACGGACGAGATCCTCTCTTGCTTCCAACTTAATCTGCCTAGGACCACTCCTCCTGGGTCACACTGTGTCTGATAACCCACACATCTCCAACCTCCCTCCACCCCGCCAATAGCCCCACAACTTTCCCACCATTTACCCCACACCCGTACACGTAAACAGATCCACGTCACCGACATCCACTCTCACAGCTTGGGGACCACAACTAACTGATCCTACATTCCCAGCCCAGACTGTCCAGCTGTCCGGCTCGGTCCCAGCCCTTTCCCACTGCAACCGCTCTTCGATTTACACAAACCCGAGATCAGACCCTTCCTCATCGCCGCCCAACCAGGAGAACCGCCGGCAACAGCTGGGGTCGGCCCTGTGCTGTGATTTGCAGGAGGTCCCCACGGCGCCACCAGTGGCCGGAGGTCGGAGGGACAACGTCGAGGATCTGGCTGTTCGGTTCTTTCACTGTGACACCCCCGAACTCTGCATTAACTCCATCCAGCCAAACCTGGACCAACTTTAACGCCCAACAAATATCATTCCTCTCAGCGATCAGCTATCGTGAATGATTCACTCACTTTAGAGGAAGGGGTACCTACACTTTCGGGGTGTTTAGATTGCCGGGAGACAAGGACTGCAGGGATGAGAGGTCTTCTGTTAACTGATACGAACCTGTCTTTACCCTGCTGGCAATTCCGGTTTATATCAGTAAAACTGTTGTTTCTGAAAATACTAAACAACAAGACACTGCACTGACTGACCCACCCCAGACCAGATCACCCCGGAAAGTCCTCCTCAGAAACGGTGGGGTTTTGTGACCCAACTCGAGACAAGCACCACACCGCCCACTCTACGGACAACATGGCAGAGTAGGGTATCTTGCAGGGGACTTTAAGTCACACAATGTTGGATTCATTGATGAAAACCGTCGTTTCCTTTGTTCACCCCCTGATATCATAAAAAATGTCCATTAAACAGTTTTTGAATACAAACTCTCACCCACATGTGACGTCATTCTGTTGCCCCTACATAAAACCATAAAATATACTGTAGGAGCAAAATTAGGCCATTTGGCCCATCGCACCTGCTCTGCCATTTAATCATGCCTGTTCCATTTTTCCTCTGTCCCAGTCTCCTTCCTTCTCCCCGTAAACCGTCACCCATCAGGAATCTAGCAACCTCTGCCTTTGATATCCATAAATACCTGGCCTTCACAGCTGCCCGTGGCAAAGGATTCCACAGATTCACCACTCTCTGACTGAAGAATTCCCCCTTATCTCCTTTCTAAAAGAACGCCCCTCTACCCCCTTTAATCTGAAGCTGCGTCCTCTGGTCGTGGACTCTCCCAATACAGGAAATATCCTCTCCACATCCACTCCATCAAGGCCATTCACCATTCAATAGGATTCAATGAAATCATCCTTCATTCCTCTGAATACAGGTCCAGAGCCATCAAATGCTCTTTCTATGACAGGCCATTCAATTCTGCACTCATTTTCGTAAACCTGCTTTGAACTCTCTCCAGTGTCAGTGCATCCTTTCTGAGATAAGGGGCCCAAAACTGCTGAGAACAATCCAAGAGCTTTATAAAGTCTCAACATTACATCCTCACTGTTATATTTTAGTCTCCTTGAACTGAATGCAAAAATCACATTTGCCTTCCTCACCACAGACTCGACCCACAAATTAACCTTCAGTGAATCCTGCACAAGGACTTCCAATTCCATTTGCAGCTCAGATTTTTTGTACATTCTCTCCATTTAGAGAATAGTCAACCCTTTCATTTGGTACTAGAATGTACAATCATCACAGCAATATTTGATTCTGCGCTTCACTCTCCCTGGATTACAATTATTAAATATTAAAAATATTAAAAATAGTTAAAATTAGTAAATATTAAAAATTTAAATTATAAATCATAAATAGAAAATAGAAAAATGGGAAGTAAGGTCGTGTAAAAAAAACTGAGAGGCAGGTCCGGATATTTGGAGGGCACGGCCCAGATCCGGGTCAGGATCCGTTCAGCAGCCTTATCACAGTTGGAAAGAAGCTGTTCCCAAATCTGGCCGTACGAGTCTTCAAGCTCCTGAACCTTCTCCCGGAGGGAAGAGGGACAAAAAGTGTGTTGGCTGGGTGGGTCGTGTCCTTGATTATCCTGGCAGCACTGCTCCGACAGCGTGTGATGTAAAGTGAGTCCACGAATGGAAGATTGGTTTGTGTGATGTGCTGCACCGTGTTCACAATCTTCTGCAGCTTCTTTCGGTCTTGGACAGGACAAC
This sequence comes from Mobula hypostoma, assembly GCF_963921235.1. Classification (NCBI taxonomy): domain Eukaryota; kingdom Metazoa; phylum Chordata; class Chondrichthyes; order Myliobatiformes; family Myliobatidae; genus Mobula; species Mobula hypostoma. The sequence goes on from NW_026948211.1 coordinate 741,334, forward strand.
TTCCATACCAGGTTGTGATGCACCCGAGAAGAATGCTTTCTACGGTGCATATATAAAAATTAGTGAGGTTTTTAGGGGACAGGCCAAATCTCTTTAGTTTTCTCTGCAAGTCAAGGCGCTGGTGGGCCTTCTTGGCAGTGAACTCTGCTTGGTTGGACCAAGTCAGGTCATTTGTAATATTGACCCTGAGGAACTTAAAACTTTTGACCTGTTGCACTTGCGCACCACCGATGTAAATTGGGTCGTGCGGTCCGCTACTCCTTCTGAAGTCAACAACCAATCCCTTTGTCTTGCTGACGTTGAGGGATAGGTTATTGTCTTCACACCATGCCACCAGGTTCTTAATTTCCTCTCTGTACTTAAACTCATCATTTCCCGACATACGTCCTACAATTGTTGTGTCATCAGCAAACCTATATATTGAGTTTGATGGAAACTTGGCTACACAATTGTGGGTGTACAGTGAGTACAGCAGTTTTCCCTTGAGGAAACGATGCTGACTCAGGCCTATTGTATCTTGTGCCTCCAAGTCCCCTGAACTCACATCCTTATCAATCGACTCCAACATCTTCCTAACCACTGTCAGATTCACTGGCCAGTAGTTTCCTTTCTTCTGCCTCTCTCCCTTCTTGATGAGTGGAGTGACATTTGCAATATTCCAGTCTTCCAGAACCATTCCTGAATTTAGTGATTCTTGAAGGATCATTGCTAATGCCTCCACGATCTCTCCGGCCACCTCTTTCAGAACTCTGGGTGTAAACCATCTGACCCAGGTAGCTTTTCTGCCTTCAGATCTTCAGTTTCCAAAGAACCTTCTGTCTTGTTGTGGTCCCTTCTGTGCAGGTCCCACCTTCCCTGGAAGACAGCCATGGAACCAAAAATCTTATCCTCTCCCCTTCCCTCCCCCCTCCAATGCCTGATGTCACGCATGGGTTTGCTACACCGGGGTCTGACGTCACGTCCACTTCCTTACGTCTGCGGGTTTGTTTCTCATGGTTGTTTAGTTTAATCTTTCTTCCATTCAGACAAGGGAGTGAGATCCAGATCTGTCACGTCCTCTCATTGTGGGTGGGCATTTTTTATTCATTGACTCCATTCCACTGTTACAAATTGCCGAAGTGTCGCCAATGTTTCGAGGTATATAGCCCTATTATTCCAAGAAGGAAGCCGTTTCTGTTTTTCTGGGCTTCTCAAACATTTGTAAACTTCAGTGAAATCTCCCTCCAGAAGTTCCAGATGAGAAGCTCAGTCTGTCTAATATTTCCACACAATTAAAGTGGGGAATCGTTTATTATTGTCATGTACCGAGGTTCAATGAAAATCTTGTCTTGCAAACCATCATCTCAGATCCACACATTACAACAGTAGATTATGATAAAACATTAACAGTGTGTAACAAAGCAATGTGGTTACAGAGAAAATCCACTGCAGGTAGACATGGTGCAAGGTCACATCTAGTTACATTATGAAGTCAAGAGTCTACCTTATAATGCTGAGGAATATTCAGTTTGCTTATAACAGCAGAATGGAAAATATCCCTAGGTCTGGGGGTATGTTTTCTGTTTTTTCGTTTTCATTTATCTTCGACCCGAGGGGTGGTTGAGAATGAAGAATGTCTGGTCTGGGGTTCTGGGAATGTTTAATTGGATTATTAGATTATGAAGACACACAGTCGTCTTTTATTGTCATTTAGTAATGCATGCATTAAGAAATGAAACAGTATTTCCTCCGGTGTGATATCACAAAACACAGGACAGACCAAGACTGAAAAAACTAACAAAACCACGTAATTATAACATATAGTTACAACAGTGCAACAATACCATAACTTGATGAAGAACAGTCCGTGGCTCAGTAAAAAGTTCAAAGTCTCTCGAGTGAGTGAGTGAGTCCGTGGAGGGGAGGCTTGTTTCCATGATGTGCTCAGCTGTGTCCACAGTTCTCTGCTGTTTCCTGAAGTCAACAGAAGAGAGTAGCCGTACAAAGGTGTGAAGTATCTGGATGGGATACTCTTTATGGTATAAACTTAAATTGGCCGGACCAATAACCACACCACAAACAGTTCTTTACTTTATCCTTTTCATCAGTTTATTTGTTTGAACTGAGCCGGTGAGAAGCTCAGAGCCGAGCATCAGAGAGACAGAACTCCTCTCCCTCTGGCGGCTCGTGACGAACCTTTGTCTAACATGCAGAAATGTTACAATTTATAGAACTAGCAAAACAAAGAGGACTTTAGTTCAACTGGTATTCCCACCTTGTCCGTTGGAGCAAAACTTAATTTCTGAGATAAGAGAGTCCACTAAATCAGGGTTTTAATAACAAATGAACGTTCTGTCCAATCCTTATCAGTTATTCTCTTTTGTTAGACATGGGAGGGAACTTAGTTCAATTCGTGTCTCATGAGAACTCAACTCTACGTAATGTTCCCAAGAGACATCTGTGAGTCGTTAATCTAAACAAGCTGCAAGCAGATTCCTCAGTGAAGGACAAAACAGAAATTTGCACACTATCCAGAACAGAGCACACATAATTTCACACTTAAATTTTAACCCATTATTTACAAGAGTCCAAGAATCATTTCTTATTTCACCCAATCCCCTTAAAACTTCATCACCAGAGTATGGAAGCAGATGGATCTTCCCCTCCGACTGGAAGCCTGTGACTAGTTGTTTGTCATCTATATCAGTTATCTGGATGATATGGTGGTTAACTGGATCAGCAAATTTGTGGATGACACCAAGATTAGTGGTGTAGTGGACAGCGAGGAAGACTATCATATCTTGCAGTGACATCTGGACCCACTGGAAAAATGGGTTGAGAAATGGAAAATGGAATTTAATGCAGACAAGTGTGAAGTGTTGCACTTTAGTAGGACCTACCAGGGTAGGTCTTACACAGTGACTGGTAGGGCACCGAGAAGTGTTGTAGAAGAAATGAATCTGAGAATACAGGTCTATATTTCACTGAAAGTGGTGTCACAGTTTGATAGGGATGGAAAAAAAGATTTTGGGACATTGGCGTTCATAAACCAAATTACTGAGTACAAGAGATGGATGTTATGTTGGTGTTGTACAAGACATTGGTGAGACCTAATTTGGAGTGTTGGGTCCAGTTTTGGTCACTGTTACGTACCCCGTAACTGGGTTGCCAAACCAGCAGAAATGGATCACTCAGTTGGAGTCTGGATTACTGGAACTAAGAAAGTTTTATTAAAGGAATAAGCAACACAGTACCCTAATAGTAAGGATATAAATGCAACAGGTTAGCAATGAATAAACACACATGTACACAGGACTAGGATAATAGGATCAATCAAGCTCTACCGCAGTCTAGGGGTAAAATGATCAATCACAAGTGACAGAGTTCAATTTAGTTCATTTCACGGTAATCACTTTTGTGCCATTGAAGAGAGAGAGAGAACGAATGAATATTCAAATCGGATTCCAAACAGACCTTCGATATTCCTCGCAGTTAGCTTTCGGGCGAGCCCTTTGTAATGTCTTCTGAGGTCACCGACTGTGACCCCTCCGTTTCAGACACGATCGTTCTTCTGCGGTGAACCTAGCACCCAGGCAAGGGCGGACACACACACCTGGTTCCTGCCGACCGTAACTTTCCACCCTGTGCGTCTATGGCTGGTCCCGTGACCAGCCCTCCAAAACTCCCACCGACTTGTGGGGGCGCACCGCTTCCAGGGTCTCGTTACCTCGTGGTGTCGTGAGTGGTGTCCGTTGCCTTAGCAAACCTGTCCCTTTTTATCCCCCCTATTGGGGTATCGCCTGTCCATAAGAATTCAAAAAGTTCAGGGTTCAAAGCAGCCGGTCTTGACAATACTCAGACCGGTGTCTCCTTCCATTAAACTCTCTCGTCTCTTCATTAACATTTCCAAATGTTGCTCCATTGTCTTACTTATCTCTCCTCCTGAAGACAGGTGGCAGATCAACTGACGATCCCACTGCTGATAGCACAGGACAGTCAACATCTCAGTCTATGCACACCTTTGTCACATCACCAACCTGCAGGAAGATGTGAAAGAGGTTGAAAGAGTTCAGGGAAAATTCGCAAGGATGTTGCCAGGTCTGGAGGACTTGGGTTATAAGGAGAGATTGAACAGGATGGGGCTTTATTCCTTGGAATGTAAAAGATTGAGGGGAGATTTGATGCAGGTGTGCCAAAATTATGAGGGTTATAGTTAGGGTAAATGCAAGCTGGCTTTTTCCACTGAGATTTGGTGGGACTACAACCAGAGGCCACAGATTAAGGGTGACATTGAAACATGAAGGGGAACATGAGGGGAAACTTTTTCACACAGATGGTCATCCAGGTGTGGAATGAGCAGACAGTCCAACTGGTGCATGCGAGCTCAATTTCAACATGTAAGAGGTTTGTATAGGTACCTGGATGGTACGGGTACGGGGGTAGGTAGTTTAAATAGTTCAACACAAACTAGATGGGCCAAAGGGCCTGTTTCTGTGTTGTACTTTTCTATGACTCTGTGACAAGAACATGAAATAATATTAATATTCATTTAATTCCTTTTAACAGCTGTGCAGACCAACCATTCATCTGGGCAGAAGATGTTTTCATGGCTTTAAAACTGTGGCACTTTATATTGACAGTAGATCAAAGAAAATCCCAGCTGTACATCAACAAAGGGGGGAACCCATTCACCTGCTGAGACAATGGGAATGGATTCAGTCGGTCATCTCAGCTGAAGGTGCATCAGCAAGTTCACACTGGGACAAGGCCATTCACCTTTTCTGTGTGTGAGAAGGGATTCAGTCGGTCTTCCCACCTGTGGACACACCAGTCTGTTCACACTGAGCAGAGGCTGGTCATCTGCTGAATTTGTGGGGAGTGTTTCACTCGGTTATCTGACCTAATGGCTCACCAGCGAGTTCACACCGGGGAGCGGCCGTTCACCTGCTCAGACTGTGGGAAGGGATTCACTAAATCATGTAAACTGAAGGTACATCAGCGAGTTCACACTGGAGAGAGGCCGTTCACCTGCTCAGACTGTGGGAAGGGATTTACTGTGTCATCTCAGTTACTGAGACACCAGTCAGTTCACACTGGGGAGAGGCCATTCACCTGCTCAGACTGCGGGAAGGGATTCATTCAGTCATCTCATCTGAAGGCACACCAGCGAGTTCACACCAGGGAGAGACCATTCACCTGCTCAGTCTGTGGGAAGGGATTCACTTGCTCATTTAATCTGAAGGTACATCAGCGAGTTCACACTGGGGATAGGCCGTTCACCTGCTCAGACTGTGGGAAGGGATTCAAACTGTTCACTCACCTACTGACACATCAGCGAGTTCACACTGGGGAGAGACCATTCACCTGCTCAGACTGTGGGAAGGGATTCATTCAGTCATCTCAACTGAAGGTACATCAGAGAGTTCACACCAGGGAGAGACCATTCACCTGCTCAGTCTGTGGGAAGGGATTCACTTGCTCATTTAATCTGAAGGTACATCAGCGAGTTCACACTGGGGATAGGCCGTTCACCTGCTCAGACTGTGGGAAGGGATTCAAACTGTTCGCTCACCTACTGACACATCAGCGAGTTCACACTGGGGAGAGGCCGTTCACCTGCTCAGACTGTGGGAAGGGATTCACTCAGTCATATCAACTGAGGGTACATCAGCGAATTCACACTGGGGTGAGGCCGTTCACCTGCTCAGTGTGTGGGAAGGGATTCACAAAGTCATCTGCTGTACTGAGACACCAGTCAGTTCACACTGGGGAGAGGCCATTCATCTGCTCAGTGTGTGGGAAGGGATTCGTAGATTCATCTCAACTGAAGGTACATCAGCGAGTTCACACCGGGGAGAGGCCATTCACCTGCTCAGACTGTGGGAAGGGATTCACTTGCTCATCTCATCTACTGAGACACCAGTCAGTTCACACCAGGGAGTGACCATTCACTTGTTCAGTCTGTGGGAAGGGTTTCAATTGGTCATTTCACCTGCTGACACACAGGGAAATGGCCGTTCACCTGCTCTGTCTGTGGGAAGGGATTCATTCAGTCATCTCAACTGAAGGAACATCAGCGAGTCCACACTGGGAAGGGGCCGATCAGCTGCTCAGACTGTGGGAAGAAATTCTCTCAGCCAAATCAACCAATTGTGCATCACTGAGTTCACACTGGGGAGAGGCCGTTCACCTGCTGTGAACGTGGTGAAGTATTTACGGTGGACATGGACTGTGCCTTTAAATGAGAGAGAAAAACTGTCTGCAGTACTGCTGCCTGCTTCTTGGTTGCCATGGTGAGAGAGAGGCGGAGTTATGTGATGGACGGTTCGATGTTCACAGTTGCTTCTTGGTTGCCATGGTGAGAGAGAGGCGGAGTTATGTGATGGACAGTTCGATGTTCACAGTTGCTTCTCGGTTCCCATGGTGAGAGAGAGGCGGAGTTATGTGATGGACAGTTCGATGTTCACAGTTGCTTCTTGGTTGCCATGGTGAGAGAGAGGCGGAGTTATGTGATGGACAGTTCGATGTTCACAGTTGCTTGGTTGCCATGGTGAGAGAGAGGGGGAGTTATGTGATGGACAGTTCGATGTTCACAGTTGCTTCGTAGCGTGTTTATTTAAACAAGGTCAGATGACACTCCCAGAGACACACAGTGGGACACCGGTTAAGGCGACCAGTCAGTGAAAGGAGGCCAGTAACAGAGGAGTCACTGGGTGGAACTTTCGAGTGCCCACAAGCGAGGGTTGAGGATCGATCAGGGGAATTGATCAGTGGCTGTCATGGTGTGTGGAAGGGCTGACCCTGTGGAGGCTACCGGTGTGTCTACCCTTGCCTGGGTGGTAGTTTACCCTCGAAGATGGTCCCCTTAGTGATAACCTGTGTTTGGCTAACTCGAGAGTGGATTCGGAGCCTGAGGATGGAAGATCAACGGGACCTGTTTACTCGTTCTTCTCCCAGTGTGGTTTTCACCTTGGATTACAAATACCTTCCTCACACACACCAATTCCGTGGATTGAACTGAACTTCCTTACATCACTATCGTGAGACTTTAACTCTTGCCACTCGAGCTTGAGTGTGTTTGGGAATTATATTTACATACATATATATGCATAACACTACTAACTTTTGATTTACCTGGATTAAGTTACTATATTAACTAGATACTAATATATAGTGTTTTTTAATATCAAAACCAGACTCCAGGTGTGCTCTATTGCTGCTGGTTCATTTAGACCGTTACGTGTACGTAAACAGATTCATTCAGTTATCTGTCCTTATGACACACCACCAGGTTCACACCGGGGAGGGGGTGTTCACCTGCTGTGAATGTGGGAAGCGATTCACTCAATAATCTAACCTTATGTAACTCTCCCTCGGCTAGCAGCTTAATATAGGGGGTGATAGCTCCCCAGCTCGGCCAGACTTAAGAAATCTCGTTTGGGTGGATGCTGCGCAATGTGTGCCCTGTTACAAAATCAGTACCCCGAAATAACAAACAGTACACAATATGTGATTAAACAATTGAGCTTCATAATTCTTACTTTGACTATTGGGTTAGTGAAGAAAACAAGAAAAAGGGTCCACTCTCTCCATCCGCGTCTTCTCATCTCTCCCCAGCAAAAGACCACGAAAATCTCTCTTCCAGACTCACAAGGAAGAACATTTCTGTCATTGGATACCCCGCACTCCAAAACCCTGTTATCTCTATTCGTAACCTAAACATTGCTGCTGCAGAGAAACCATTACCTCAGCAGTGATACATTGCAGAGAGGCCATTACATGAACAGTGAAACCTTACAGCATGTTACACTTGTGACACACTGCTGGCTTCACACCGGGGAGAAAGTTTCAATAAGCTTCATGCTAGATATTTGTCTGTCGCCATTGCTGAATGCAATTTCGAGAGTGACTGTCTCCACTCTGAGGGTGGTGAATGTCTGTAAATCCCCACCACAGAGGGCGGTGAAGACTTAGTGATTAAACATAGAAAACATAGTAATAGGTGCAGGAGTAGGCCATTCGGCCCTTCGAGCCTGCACTGCCATTTATTATGATCATGGCTGATCATCCAACTCAGAACCCCGCCCCAGCCTTCCCTCCATACCCCCTGACCCCTGTAGCCACAAGGGCCATATCTAACTCCCTCTTAAACATTGCCAATGAACTGGCCTCAACAGTTTCCTGTGGCAGAGAATTCCACAGATTCACCACTCTCTGTGTGAAGAAGTTTTTCCTAATCTCGGTCCTAAAAGGCTTCCCCTCTATCCTCAAACTGTGACCCCTCGTTCTGGACCTCCCCAACATCGGGAACAATCTTCCGGCATCTAGTCTGTCCAATCCCTTTAGGATCTTATACGTTTCAATCAGATCCCCCCTCAATCTTCTAAATTCCAACGAGTACAAGCCCAGTTCATCCAGTCTTTCTTCATATGAAAGTCCTGCCATCCCAGGAATCAATCTGGTGAACCTTCTTTGTACTCCCTCTATGGCAAAGATGTCTTTCCTCAGATTAGGGGACCAAAACTGCACACAATACTCCAGGTGTGGTCTCACCAAGGCCTTGTACAACTGCAGTAGTACCTCCCTGCTCCTGTACTCGAATCCTCTCGCTATAAATGCCAGCATGCCATTCGCCTTTTTCACCGCCTGCTGTACCTGCATGCCCACTTTCAATGACTGGTGTATAATGACACCCAGGTCTCGTTGCACCTTCCCTTTTCCTAATCGGCCACCATTCAGATAATAATCTGTTTTCCTATTTTTGCCACCAAAGTGGATAACTTCACATTTATCCACATTAAATTGCATCCGCCATGAGTTTGCCCACTCACCCAACCTATCCAAGTCACCCTGCATCCTCTTAGCATCCTCCTCACTGCTAACACTGCCACCCAGCTTCGTGTCATCCGCAAACTTGGAGATGCTGCATTTAATTCCCTCATCCAAGTCATTAATATATATTGTAAACAACTGGGGTCCCAGCACTGAGCCTTGCTGTACCCCACTAGTCACCGCCTGCCATTCTGAAAAGGTCCCGTTTATTCCCACTCTTTGCTTCCTGTCTGCTAACCAATTCTCCACCCACACCAATACCTTACCCCCAATACCGTGTGCTTTAAGTTTCCACACTAATCTCCTGTGTGGGACCTGGTCAAAAGCCTTTTGAAAATCCAAATATACCACATCCACTGGTTCTCCCCTATCCACTCTACTAGTTACATCCTCAAAAAATTCTATGAGATTCGTCAGACATGATTTTCCTTTCACAAATCCATGCTGACTTTGTCCGATCATTTCACCGCTTTCCAAATGTGCTGTTATCACATCCTTGATAACTGACTCCAGCAGTTTCCCCACCACCGACGTTAGGCTAACCGGTCTATAATTCCCCGGTTTCTCTCTCCCTCCTTTTTTAAAAAGTGGGGTTACATTAGCCACCCTCCAATCCTCAGGAACTAGTCCAGAATCTAACGAGTTTTGAAAAATTATCACTAATGCATCCACTATTTCTTGGGCTACTTCCTTAAGCACTCTAGGATACAGACCATCTGGCCCTGGGGATTTATCTGCCTTCAATCCCTTCAATTTACCTAACACCACTTCCCTACTAACATGTATTTCACTCAGTTCCTCCATCTCACTGGACCCTCTGTCCCTTACTATTTCTGGAAGATTATTTATGTCCTCCTTAGTGAAGACAGAACCAAAGTAATTATTCAATTGGTCTGCCATGTCCTTGCTCCCCATAATCAATTCACCTGTTTCTGTCTGCAGGGGACCTACATTTGTCTTTACCAGTCTTTTCCTTTTTACATATCTATAAAAGCCTTTACAGTCCGTTTTTATGTTCCCCGCCAGTTTTCTCTCATAATCTTTTTTCCCCTTCCTAATTAAGCCCTTTGTCCTCCTCTGCTGAACTCTGAATTTCTCCCAGTCCTCAGGTGAGCCACTTTCTCTGGCTAATTTGTATGCTACTTCTTTGGAATTGATACTATCCCTAATTTCTCTTGTCAGCCACGGGTGCACTACCTTCCTTGATTTATTCTTTTGCCAAACTGGGATGAACAATTGTTGTAGTTCATCCATGCAACCTTTAAATGCTTGCCATTGCATATCCACCGTCAATCCTTTAAGTGTCATTTGCCAGTCTATCTTAGCTAATTCACGTCTCATATCTTCAAAGTTACTCCTCTTTAAGTTCAGAACCTTTGTTTCTGAATTAATATGTACAGGTAAGAGAAATTAAAAATAGTATAAATACTGGAGTCATGATGAAATCTGCTGGAGAGAGACATTTATACACATGCTGCCCTCTATAATTCAAAGAGATTGAAGGATAAAGTTGCAGGGTGACAGAATGTAACAGGAGCACTTGGAACTAAAAACTAATCCCTACCGGGAGGAAACAGCACCTGTTCTTTCCGCACTGTTCCCCAGCAGTTTAAGGACTAAGTCCAGCCGGAAGATAACTCACAAGTGCTCTTGAAAGTCAGGTATTAACCCTACTTGCCAACAACCAAGCATTGCCATCCTTGTCCCCTTCATGATAGCTTATGAAGAAGCATATGACTTCCCTCCCAGAGATGATAGGTGTTTGTGCACTCGACTTTTGAAGGCTTGGAACCCATCGTCGCAGATGTTTCCAACCACAGCATCTGGAAGGCTGTTCCAAATTCTGATAGCACAGTGAAGGAAGCTTCTATCCAGTGTGTGGCTTCTCGCATCAGGCATAGAAACAGCCTGAGCAGGCATAGACAAACTTGATCGTCTGGTACGCCGTCTCTCATAAGATGAAGGCAGCATGGCGTGAAGGTCTGCAGGGCTGTGGCTGGCGGGTATTTTGTATATTCTGCATTGTGCATTTTCATCTACACCTATAATCCTGGGAACCTTTCTCTGAATGGAGTCAAGCTGGCTGAGGCCACTCTGTGAGGCATTCATCCATGATACTTTGTACCTGGGCTTTGTAAACCGTGGCCCTGCCCTCTTTGTCTAATTTGGGTGCTACTTTCCACAGAGCTCCAAGCCTTTGTCCAGCCATGTATGAAATAGTGGAAACGTGTTTATCCCATACCAACGTGCTGTCAATATTGACACCAAGGATTTTGCAGTTCCCAAAATACAGGTCGGGGTTAGATGGATTCCCCTTCCTAGACATCACCAACCCTTGCACTGAGTAGGCTCAAAGGTGACATTCCAGTTGTCTGCCCAGGATTTCATCCTGTCAGGATCCCTATTCAGGCCTGCTGTCACTATATTACTCTCTCCTGCTCTAATTGAAGAGGTTTCCCTTGAATTCTCTACAGATGAGCAGGGTCAGAAGCCAGAGGCAGGTCTGCATGGGGCAAAGTTTGGGGCTGTGGACAACAGTTGGGGTAAGAACGTATGATGAGGAAAAGGGAATCAGCAGCGGGGCATGACAATGAATGACAGAGTAGCAACATTTGGAAGCTGACTGGCAGAGAAAGTCTTTCGGTTTTCTGACTGATGATACAAACAATACCCGTGGTGACGTGCTCCACTGATCGAGGAACATCTGTTGGTTGGGAATGGTTTTATCTATCGAGGGAGTTGTTCCTGCTTGTATTGATTATCACATAATTGTTAATATTTTGACTGTAAAACTGGATCAGGCTTGAATTTATGGTGCCTTTATGATGTGACAGAGGGCATTCACCAGTTTGTATTTTAAAGCAAGATTGTGGTGAGTGATATATGCCACTTGATTGTACCTTTGTAAGTAATCAGTTTGAGTTAAACTGCTACAGGATTGCGTCTGGTTTCTCTTGGTATCTTCTGTACTTACTGGTTTATTTGTTTGTATCATGTATTTTTGATTTTTTTTTTCTTTCCTTTTGTTAACCACCTTGTCCTGTATTTCTGCAAGGAACCCCTCTGTTTCTGGGAAGAGGTTTCCAACTCTCAGTCAGGTGCTCAATGCTTCCTTGTCAACATCTCGTCTGTTCAGATCATTGGGATGTCTCCCATGGAGGGTCATACTCATTCCACTGGTTAATGTTTTCTTCCATAGTGATGATTCATTTTTCTGAGTTGGCCTCTCATTTAAGTTTTCTGGTCTGTATTTCTTACCACGGTTGCATATACACACATGGAGTGCTGAATCCTGTTCATTTTTGATGATACTATATACTTAAAGGTGTTATCTGTCTGTGTGTTTTCCTTTTTTTTTCATCTGTGTTATTCCTCTTCCTCCTTCTGTCCAAGGTAGTGTTAATCTAAGTGGGTTTGAGTGTAAGTAGTCTTTTCTAAAGTTCTTATTTATCTTTTTAAATTTTATTGATTGAAATGTGACCAAGATATTTTCATTAAAAAAGTCAATGTTGGTATTGATGAAAGTGTTTATTGCCTTTGTTGTATTTGTTAACTATTGATCTCTGTTTGGCAGGTTTTTGTTTAAGCCTTGAACTAAATTTTGTCAAAGGTTTTCCCTATTTTGCACTACTTTCTATTGTCTTTGCTTGTTGATATTCCAGATACGCGGGTATCAAAAGTCTCTATGAAGGGTCTTGGCCCGAAATGTTGATTCCCATCCATAGATGCTGCCTGACATGCTGTGCTCTCCCAGCAATTTATGTGTAGTTCTCATCAGGGGTGATTCAGAAGTTCATAGCCTAAGGTAGAAGGAGATGAGTTATTAACTTCAAACTTTCTGCATAATCCCTCAAAGAGTTGGCCTGCATGTGCATGTAAGGAGAGCTGTATAACTCACCTCCTTCTAACTAAGGCCACAAACTTATCAATCACCCCTGCTGTGGACACTTTCTGGAGGTCCAAGATCCGTTTGTTCCACGACCACTGGACTAAGTGTGTAAATGCAGGAGGGGACTATGTTGAAAAATAAATGTGCTAGGTTTTCTAAAATTGACTCGTTGTACTTTTGGCCATGAACTTATCAATCTCCCCTTAAACATTACAAAGAGGAAGTAGTATTCCAAATGCAAGGTGACAAAACCGTGGCTGACAAGAGAAACGAAAGACAACATAAAAAAAACAGAGGACATACAGCAAAAACTACTAGGAAGTTAGAGGATTCAGAAGCTTTTAAAAACCAGAATGCAACTGAAGTAATTAAGAAGGGAAAGATAGAATACATAGGTGAGCTAGCCAGTAATATTAAAGAGGATACCAAATGTTTGTTCAGGTACATATAAACATGTAAAAGAGAGGCAGAAGTGGATATCGGGCCACTGAAAAATGATAATGGAGAGGTAGTAATGGGGTGGGATGCAAGGTGATGGCAGATCAACTGAATAAGTATTGTATTCACTCTCCTCTGTCAAAGACCCTGACGAGAATATGGAATTCCCACATATCAGTGGTCAGAATGCGTAAAGTTACGTTACTCAGGAGAAGGATCTTGGGAAACAGAGATGGTCTGAAGGTAAATAGGTCACCTGGACCAGATGGTGTAGACCCCAGAGATCTGAAAGAGGTGGCTGAAGAGATGTGGATGCATTAGCAATGATCTTTCGAGAATCGTTAAGGAAATTATATCCTAAGAAGTTTTTTCCTTCACTACTCCCCCTCTCCCAGTTTCACCTATCACCTACCACTTCTTCCACGCTTTTCACCCCCACTCTTCTTCCTCTGACGTCTCATCATTCTTTCCCCCCCCAGTCCTGGTGAAGGGTCTCAGCCTGAAACGTTGACCGTTCACTATTTCCCATACATGCTGCCTGGCCTCCTAGGTTCCTCCAGCATTTTGTGTATGTGTCGCTTGGATTTCCAACATCCACAGATGTTCTCCTGTTTTTGATAAAAGCAAAAGCGGGGTCATATAATATAGCAAGAAAATAGTGGGAAGTTAGAGGATTGGAAAGCTTTTTCATACCCAACAGGAGACAACTAAAAAAAAACACACTGGAGAGACTAGATGAAAAAGTAAGGCAAGTGAGCCAATAATATCAAGCATCAAAAGTTTTTCAGCTATATTAATAGTAAACGAGAGGCAAGAGTTGATATTGTACCGCTGGAAGATGATGCTGGCGAGTTAGTAATAGAGCAAAGAAACAGCGGTGGAATGTAGTAAGTATTTTGTGTCAATCTTCACTGTGTAAGACTTCAGCAGTATAAGACAATAAGGCATTGCAGCAGAATTAGGTCATTCAGCCCCATCGAGTCTGCTTCGCCGTTCTATCATGGCTGATCCCGGTTCTCACTCAACCCCATGCACCTTCCTCCTCGGCATATCCTGTAATGCCCCGACTGATCAGCAAACTATTAGCTTCTGCCTTAAATTTACCCACAGACTTGACCCCCACCGTCATCTGTGTCAGAGAATTCCACAGATTCACCTCTTTCTGACTAAATGAAATCCTCCTTAACTACTTGTATAGGGAAGCGTATGATGTATGAAAATTGGCACGACAGAGAAATGGTTAACAATTACGAATCCGTGGGTCTGTTATGTTGTTGGGCAGATTGACCCTTGATACTAGATAAGGGGAGAACAATATATGTGACTCTGGTCTACCGATCATATGCCTCAGAGCAAGCTGAAATTGTTGATTTGTGTAAAAGTAATTAATCACCTTGTCTCTAAAGAATGTTTTTTTTAACATTGTTTGTTTGTAAGATTAATAGGATGTATTGTCCTGAAGAAGGCAAAGGCCGGTTGTTGCATGTCACCCGACCATCGACTGCAGGGTGGCGATACAGGTATAAAAGTGGGAAAGTCCTTTCTTGGGCCGACCACTCGCCTGGGTCCCAGCTTCGGGCCGAGCAGCCGAATCGTCGCCAAGGACCTCCACCCCAGCCAGTCCACGGTCGATCGCCTGCTTCAGGGACCACGCAGACGTTGCTGAGTATACTCGGCCGTGTAGACTACTAGGGGTTGCTTAAGTTAGCCCTACCTGTTTGTGGAGTAGGTATGTATAATAAAAAACATTTCTCGCAACTCTCTATTTTCTTCTCAGTATTAACAATAAAGTGAGTCTCGGAGGAACTACCGAGTCTGGGTTCATCTGTTCAAGCGAAACCAAATAGTCGCAGCATCCACCCGTCACGGTTGTTCTCATTGGGTATCAGTTCAGTGAAACAATTGACGGCGTGGCAGCAGGATACGTGGATTGCTGAAAATGTTTCGCTGGAACAGAGAGGTTGCCCCGGAACAATATCGCATACCTGGCAATGAAGACGCTGGTAAAATCTGCAGAGCCAGAGTATCGAGATCCGAAATCAAGATCTGGGATCCGCCAACCACCAATACGAGCCTTCGTGGATGATCTGACTATCACTACGGAGTCAGTGCCCGGTGCTGGGTGGATTCTGAAGGGGCTGGAAAGGGTGATGAGGTGGGCAAGGATGTCCTTTCAGCCTGTAAAATCAGGATCTGCAGTGCTGGAGAAGGGGAGAATACAGGAGAGATTTCGTTTCTCTATTGAGGACATTTCAACCCCTACCATCACAGGGAACCCTGTTAATAGTCTTGGGAAGAGGTTTGATACAACACTCAGAGATAAGGCGGCAATAAGAAACACCCGTGGGGAGTTTGAACAATGGCTGCCAGAGGTTGACAGGACTGGCCTTCCAGGGCGGTTTAAGACATGGATCTACCAGCACGGTGTACGACCCAGAATCCTCTGGCCACTGCTTCTCTCTGAGTTTCCAGTTTCCACTGTTGCCGAATTAGAGAGGGCAGTCAGCCGGTTCCTGCGAAGATGGCTGGGTTTACCAAGGAACATCAGCAGCATCGCTCTGTACGGGAATAACTGCAAACCGAGGCTCCCCCTGAAATCCATCGAGGAGGAGTTGAAGGTTTTGCGAGCAAGAGAGGTGCTGCAGTTCCGGGAATCTTCAGATCCAAAGGTTTCCGGAGCAGGAGTGGTGGTGAGAACTGGAAGAGAGTGGAGAGCGGAAGCTGCGGTGGGAGAAGCTGAGGGGCGACTGCGCCACAAAGTGCTGGTGGGGGCGGTCGCCAAGGGAAGAGTCGGACTCGGAAGCCTTGAAGTCCCCCATTTTGACAAAGTACAAGGGAAAGGGCGACGAGAACTGCTCCAGAGTGAAGTAAGGGCAGCTGTGAAGGAGGAGAGGACCAGCAGAGCGGTGGCAATGAAACAGCAAGGAGCCTGGACCAAATGTGAGCAGGTGATCGAGTGAAAGATCACGTGGAACAATCTCTGGAAGGTGGATTCACACCGCATCAGGTTCTGTATCCAGGCTGTTTATGCCGTCCTTACTAGCCCGTCCAACCTGCACTGCCGGGGCCTTGCAGAACGGCCAGCTTGCCCCCTCTGTGAGAAGACCGGCGCGCTGGAGCACATTCTGAGCTGCTGCCCCAGAGCTCTTGCCGATGGCCGTTATCGGTGGCGGCCTGACCAGGTCATCCGGACAATTGCTGAGACAATCTGCAGCTCCCTTAACATCTGCCGGAAAACCAGTCCGGTCAAGAATACCACCTGCTTTGTCAAAGAGGGGAAAGACCAACAGAACACCAGAAAACAACCGGGTTGCTCTTCACTGCGCAGGACTGGAAGCTAAAAGCAGACCTGCGGAAACAGCTGCAGGTTCCTCCCCACATCACAGAGACTACACTGCGGCCCGCACACTGTGTTGTGGTCCGACTCATTGAAGCACGTTCTTATGTTTGGGCTTACCGTGCCCCGGGAAGATCGCATGGAGGGGGCCTACGAGCGGAAAAGAGTCAAGTATGAAGATCTGAAGAACAACTTGCAGAGAAGAGGCTGGAGAGCAGAGTGCTGGCCCGTGGAGGTCGGGGGTCGTGGCTTTGCAGGCCAGTCGCTCTGCAAAGTATACACTGCACTTGGAGTCACGGGAGAGAGAAGAAGGAGAGTCATTTCTACCACCATAGATGCAGCAGAGAAAGCGTCAAGATGGCTCTGGATAAAGAGGGCAGATCCGTGTGTTGCTGCTAGGACACAGGCCGGGGTCTGATCAACCCCGGTTGGGTCGCCTGGGCGAGGGTGTATGATGTTGAAAGACCCGAAACACCTGACGACCCCAGGTAACATCAGTGATGATGTGTCCTAGCTTAGCATCAGTCAGATGTTTCTGTAAGAAGAAGATGGGCGGATAATACTGATGGGTTTGCTGTACTTGCTAACACCCTTGCTAAGCTGGGACCTCCCATAAGCTGGGATGATCGCCTAGATAATACTGGCGAGATATTGGGAAGTAAGATGGCTAGATTGTTGCGTGAAATAAATTTTCTATCGAAACGCGGTTCTCATACTGATGGCTCTTGGCTGCTGGCCACAGCCTTGCGCCAACAGTTGGAAAGGAACCGTGAGGTGGAACAAGAAAGGGATCAGTTGAGGGATGAAGGAATGCTATGAAGGAGAGGTGCTCAGTAATGATTGACGTAGTGAGGTCCAGTCAGAATAGGGCACAGGAAGCTGAGGAGAAGGGAATTAAGATGACATGTAGGCCAGTGCAAATTAAACATCAGGAGGCGGCTCACCGCCAGAATTATACCCCCGATGCCGTGAAGATAAGATCAATGTTGTTACCCAAGGGAGATCCAGATACCTGGGGTGGGGATATATGGTATGATGATAATGATAATGGGTCCTTTGGTGAGGGGGGAACTGCTTTTCTCCCAGAACCATTGCAGGCTCGGTCTGCCGTGGTGACTTCTCAAAAGACTGTACCCGGGCGGCCGGGAGTACAGACTCTCGAGCACAAGGAGTATAATGATAAGGAGCTGTCTGAGATGGCTGCCCGTCTTAAATAAAGGTCTGGGAAGTTGCTAGCGGAATGGTTACTCCGCTTGTGGGATGATAGAGGGGCTAGTATAACCTTTCATCCTGAAGAACAAGCAAGGCTGGGGTCTTTAACCTCGAACCCCCGTATTAACACTGAGTTACGCCAATCTCCCCGTGCGGATAGGTTCTTTTTTCAAGTGTTGGATGCTGTTAAGGAGGTATTCCCGCACCCCCTTGATTGGGATTCACAGGTACAGTGGGACTGGGAGACTGCCGCTGAAGGCATTCACCGCTGAAGACAACAGGCCCTGGTCAATAGGATGTCTGGGGACTGGGACGCACAGTGGCCACGGGGTCGAGATCCCGACCAAGAGGAATTCACCGGAGGGATGTACACGAGATTGGTGCGGTCAGCCGCCCCATCCATTCGGGGTGTGGCTCTTGTATTATTGGGGCCCTCAGTTCAGGAGGATGTGGAGGACGTGACTAATGTCTTGGCAAACCTTTTGAACTTGCAGGTGGTTAAACCACGAGTCCGTTCGACACGGCTAATGAATGTTGGAGGGGAAGGTACTAATGGTACCAATGGGACTAGGAAACCCGCCCTGACGCGCAGGGGAGATGTTCACTACCCTTTTGAAAGCAGGCGTCAGTAAGGAGAAGATTGACGGTGTGCCGACAAGTGTATTGTATCACGTATCGTGAGCACATGGAAGCTGGGAAGACGCCGGTGGACTCTGCTGCTCCTCCTGCCTTCTCACTGTACCCACCGTCAGCTGAATTGCAGGACGGAGTTAAAAAAAAGGCCATACAGGAGGAGACCGGAATATGGCGGCCTCCCAAACCCTCCCGAACCTGGGGGGTTGGCCAGGTTCCCCCGGCATGTAAGATCCATTCGTTGTGGACCCGGGGGACCCTAGGCCTTATGTACCATTATGTCCATTAGGCTAAGGGAAATGATCAACGGACTGTTGCTCTGGTCGATACTGGGGCAGAACATACTGTGATCCCGGGAGAACCCGATAAGTGGAGGGGACCCGAGTATAATATGGAAGTGATGGCGGGGTGGGGGGTGCCCTTACTAGGGCCCAGGAAGTAACGGTACGAGTAACGATTGACAAAAACGTCCCGCGTTCTGTGTCTGTCCTGATTGCTGTAACCACCGAGTGTATCTTCGGAACGAATGTGTTACGGGGAATGCAATTGAAGGCATCGTTAGGGACCTTTAGTTTTGGGATCCGGAGCATGCGGGTGGTAGTGGGGAGGGCAAAGTGGGAGCCCCTGTTTATCCCTCCACCGACGCAGATAGTGTCGGTTCCACAATACCGGATCCCGGGAGGTCACAAGGAAATGACTGAAACTATTGCCTCCTTGGAGCAAACCGGGGTTACTCGACCAGCCACGTCCCCGTACAATAGCCCGGTCTGGCCGGTAAAGAAGCCAGACGGGTCCTGGCGAATGACTGTTGACTATCGACGATTGAATCGATACTCTTCCCCGTTGATTTCTGCTGTGCCCGACATAGTGACGCTGGTGGATGATATTCCGGATGATGCAGATGGTCGATGGTATGTTGTTATTGATCTGGCCAGCGCCTTCTGTTCGATTTCCTTGGAGGAGGAATCACAGGAGCAGTTCGCTTTCACCTGGAACGGTCGGCAATATACCTTCACTCGTTTTCCACAGGGATCTGTCCATAGTCCTACCTCACGCCACGGGATAGCGGCAGGTGATCTGGAGACCTGCGCACTGCCCCCTAACGTCGGAGTTCACCACTACATCGATGATGTCATGTTACAGGGCCCGGACGAGGAGGGTGTCGCGGAGGCGCTGCCCCCTAACGTCGGAGTTCACCACTACATCGATGATGTCATGTTACAGGGACCGGACGAGGAGGGTGTCGCGGAGGCACTGCCCCCTAACGTCGGAGTTCACCACTACATCGATGATGTCATGTTACAGGGACCGGACGAGGAGGGTGTCGCGGAGGCGCTGCCCCCTAACGTCGGAGTTCACCACTACATCGATGATGTCATGTTACAGGGACCGGACGAGGAGGGTGTCGCGGAGGCGCTGCCCCCTAACGTCGGAGTTCACCACTACATCGATGATGTCATGTTACAGGGACCGGACGAGGAGGGTGTCGCGGAGGCACTGCCCCCTATCGTCGGAGTTCACCACTACATCGATGATGTCATGTTACAGGGACCGGACGAGGAGGGTGTCGCAGAGACACTGCCCCCTAACGTCGGAGTTCACCACTACATCGATGATGTCATGTTACAGGGACCGGACGAGGAGGGTGTCGCGGAGGCGCTGCGGTCCCTGTTACAGTGTGTGTGAGAGAGGGAATGGGCTGTGAATGAAGATAAGGTGCAAGGTCCCAGTCAATCCGTGACGTTTCTGGGCATCCACTGGCATGCTGGGGAGAGGATTATACCGGAAAGGGTACGAAATAAAATACAAGCCACAGCTACCCCCGCTAATAAGCAAGAATCTCAGCGCTTTGTGGGATTATTAGGATATTGGAGGAGACATATTCCACATTTAACTCTCCTACTGAAACCGTTGTACGCCGTCACTTGTAAGAGGAGTGAATTCACACGGGGAGATGAGCAAAAGGAGGCATTCGAGCTAGCCAAAACGGCAGTTGAACAGACTATTCCCCTTTCACCTCGGGTCTCGGGGGCCCCGTATGAATTACTGGTGTCTGTTCACGATAACATGGCCGTATGGAGTCTGTGGCAGCTGCAGAATGGAAGGAGGGTGCCCCTCGGGTTCTGGTCACGCACTATGCCGGAGGCTGCCGGACGATATACTCCGTTCGAACGACAGCCCCTGGCTTGTTACTGGGCCCTGTTGGAAACGGAGTCCATCACGGGATCGGACCCCACGGTGTTGCGACCCGATTTGCCTGTTATTTCCTGGGTGCTCGCCCCAAATACGAAGGTGAGACAGAGGTGTGCGCAGCAGTCATCCATATCGAGTTGCAAATGGTGTATACAGGACCGGGCCGCTAAAGGATCCGAAGGACTCAGCCGTCTTCAGGAACAAGTAGCCAGATGACCTATGACAGCGGGAATCGAGGAAGAGAAGGCGGCTCCCCCTCTCGAACCCTCCCCCATTCGATGGGGCCGGCCGTACGAGGAATTGACATCGGATGAAAAGGCTGGTGCCTGGTTTACGGACGGCTGGAGCCGTTGGGTGTCGGGGCGCCAACGGTGGAAGGCCGCTGCCCTGCGACCCTCCGACGATGCTCAGTTAATACAAGAAGGAGAGGGCGGATCCAGTCAGCTGGCGGAACTTGTGGCGGTTACCCTGCTCTCTTCACTCCCCACCAAGGAACTTAGAATATATACCGACTCGCGGGCGGTGGCTAATGGAATGGCTATCTGGATGGTGAGCTGGCAGATGCACCAGTGGACAGTTCATAATAAACCTATCTGAGGCAAGGAATATTGGCAGCAGATATGGCAAGAGGTGCGGAGGCGTGATATTTATGTGTATCCTGTGAATGCTCACCAGGAGGACATTAGCCCTACCACGCTCTACAATAGTCAGGTAGGCGGATCGGCTGTGGTATCTGCTATTACAGTGCCTCTAGTCAGCTGGGCTCACGAACAGTCTGGCCATCCCGGGGAGAAGGGGACGCGAGAGTGGGGATGAGACCATGGGATATCTTTGACGGTGGATGACTGTCGGACTACCGTGTCGGAATGTCCTATTTGTCAGCAAGTCAAGCCTCGCTCTGTCCCGCGTGGACCTTTCGGCCATATTAAGAGGGGCTCCGTACCCGGCGAAAGTATGGCAGATTGATTACATTGGACCCCTGCCCCCGCATAACAATGATACATATGTGTTGACAATGGTGGACACTTCTTCTGGATTCCTGTTGGCCAGACCCTTTCCTAGTGCCAGTCAGGAGTCCGCTATTCGTCGGGTGGAATACCTGGTGTCGCATTATGGCACATCCGAGTAAATACAGTCAGATAATGGATCCCACTTCACAGGGCAACAGATCCAGGACTGGGCGAAAGAGCAAGGTATTTATTGGGTCCACCATACACTTTATTACCCCAAGCAGCTGGCTTGATTGAACGATTAAATGGACTTTTGAAGCAGCAGATTCGATTGATGACCCCCACCCACACAATGAAGGGGCAATATATGTGTTGACAATGGTGGACACTTATTCTGGATTCCTGTTGGCCAAACCCTTTTCTAGTGCCAGTCAGGAGTCCACTATTCATGTTCATGCCATCAGGTTGGGGAGGGGGTACTCAGACGGAATATCAGGTGCTTTCCTGGACCCTGAGGGTGGCCTCATCTTAGCACAAGAGGAGGCGATTGGTTGACACGTCGGAACAGGAATGGGAATGAAAATGTTTGGACACCGGGAAGTCCTGATCGGAGCGGATAGTTCAAAGGTTAATTTATTATTAAAGCGGGTGTCCATGAACATCACCACGAAACAAAGAAAGAGCATGAAAGTCGTTCAGAGAGAAAAAACAAACTCCCCCCCCACCCCCCGCATCAAAAAGAGCGGCATCCCGATCATCAACCCCCAAAACCCACCCCTCCCGCACAAAAGGGAACAATAACATCGACCCCCCCCCAAGAAACAACAACCCTACCCCGCACAACTGCAGAGGATCTGGTGTCACCAGTGTCGAGGCGGCCGCATCGGGAGCAGCGGACACAACGGGCGACCCCGGAAGATTCACAGGTGAAGTGTCGCCTCACCTGGGAGGATGTTTGGACAACGGAGAGAGTTCAGCCGTCCGGCCCTTTCACTGTGACACCCCGAACTCCACATCAAATCCGTCCACACGAATCTGGGTGAACTTTAATGACCAATAAATATAATTCCTCTCAGCGATCAGCTGTCTGAGTGATCCCCTGACTCTGAGAGGAAGGGGTGTCTATGGTCCACATTGTCAGGGTGTTGGGTTTACCAGGAGACAGAGACTGCAGGGACGAGAGGTTTTCTGTTGACTAATACACTGTGTGTGGACCCCGCTGGCAATTCTGGTGTTGTGACCCGAATGGAGACAAACACCACGCTGCCCACTCCACCAACAACACGGCACAGCCGGACACATAACAGGGGACTTTACATCTCACAACACTGGATTCAGTGATGAAACCCGGGATTAATGTTGTTGTCCCACTGAAATCATCAGAAACGTCCATTCAGGTGTTTTTAAATACCAGCGCTCCCCCACAGGTGACGTCACACAGGCGCACCCACGCGCCTGACGTCACACATGGGCTCCCCAGACCGGGATCTGCCCTCACGTGCGCGGTGTGTTACGTCAATCACTGCTTCCAGCCAATAGCGGAGGCGGACCAGCCGAGAGGGCGTTACCCCCGCTGACACCGTCT